>NC_133795.1:36883679-37073679 GCF_043250625.1 Sebastes fasciatus | reverse complement strand
TTGAGAGTCCTCATTACTTGTACAGTAACTCTGTGTGTGTGTGTGTGAGTGTGTGTGTGTGTGTGTGTGTGTGTGTGTGTGTGTGTGTGTATGTTCCAGCTGTTTACTGTCAGACTCAATCAGATGTTTTAGTTAAACAGAAACATCCTGAAATCCATCATCGACTCATCACACACACACACACACACACACACACACACACACACACACACACACACACACACACTAAATCATACGCTCCCCCCAACCCACACACACACACACACACACACACACACACTAAATCATACGCTCCCCCCAACCCACGCACACACACACACACACACACAAACACACACAAAGACCATCTGTTTGAAGGGCTCTTACTCATCTGTAGCGCCTCCCGAAGGTCAAAGACTCAAAGTGCAGAATGATCATTTACAATCTGAAAAGCCTTACTCTTGATCTTTAATTCATATTACAAACATGACCATGCTGAAGAATACGTCATTATTATAAGTTTGAAGTGAACTAACTTGTAATAAACTGTATAACTTTCTTCTTGTTGTTGATGTTTGTATTGAACAGTGCAGTGCAGTACATAGAGGAATGGTTGTCCGTGCAAAACTAAAAGAAAGAATGTCGCAACATTAAGTGGGAGTGAAGCAAACATTCAGCCTACACAGTTAAGGTGCAAGGTACAACAAACAAGACGCCAAACAAAAAACAAAACACGTACAAACACCTAGTGCAAAACGCAGGATAACTGAACAACATGGGGTCAGATCAGTCTCAATATTAACAAATGCACGCAGAAGGATTCACAAATGTATATCATGATTTATAAATAAATGACTCTCTCCACAAAAATATTTTTCAATGCACACAAAAATAGTTATTGTTGTATATGAATGTAAAAAAAAATCTAGATAAATAAATAAGGTTCACAAATATATTTTTGATGCACACACAAACAAGTCTTGTTTTAAATACATTTAAAATAAATCCACAAGTATATGTATTTAAAAGTATTTGCAATTTTCATCCAAAACACATGTGGATGTTGTTACATTTATATACTGTTGATCCTGCATTTACAAACTGCTTGTCGTGTGTGAACTTCACTGCATTTGTGTATTGGGTTTTTCGAGACTCCCCTGACGTGCAGCGATCTACAAGTGCATTCTTTTCAACAGGGAATTATCGGTAGCCAATCAGATGGCTCCCTCCTTTTCAGCCAATAACATGAGCGAGCCCCCACGAGGGTTAGGGTTATGGTATCTGTGTTATGTTGAGCTCGGGGTCAGCAGGTTGTTGAGGAGTCTGACAGACTGGGGGAAGAAGCTGTTGGAGAATCTTTCCGGATGCGCCGGTACTTTTTTCTAGACATTAAGAGTCCACGGGAGGGGTGAGAGGGTTCTGTTATGATCTCAGAAGCCCTGTTTTCTGTTGTTTAGTGTAAATGTCATGGATGGAGAGGAGAGAGTTCCCAATGATGGACTCGGTTGACTTCACTATACATCAGACCGGTGTTGTGCCAAAAAGCGAGCGTCCGCCAGAAACTGATTGCCGTCCGCAGAAGCGCCCGGCCCCTTAAAGGGACTGTTTGTAACTTCTTACACGTATAAATCATTACGGGTCGGTGTCCCATGCGCGCTCGCGTGTGGCTACGCTGTTCAGACAAGACTCCAACACAAACTAAACAGAAGCACCAAAAGACTCTGCTGTACTCTGCTCCTCTGCCTGCCTGCTTGCCTTCACTCACACACCGCGCTCGTTCTCGCTATTTCGTTCCACTCTCACGTGCATGTGCGCACACTCCACACTGCAGAAGAGTTAGTTTAGCTCTGAGAATATCTAGTGAATGTTCAGTGGACGTTTGTGCAGAAATAAATGCTGCAGCTCCTCCAGACCAACAGAGGTTTCCCGTGTCTTGTGAACTGACGGGGCTCCGCAGAGAGAAACGTTATCGTCTCCAACCAAAACTCCGGTGTCTCCCTCCGTCACGCGTCATCAACACGTCATATACTCCTTTTGTATGTGGGGGTTTATTTTGTCCTGTGCCTTATATGGAAGACAGGGGCGGGGCTGTGTGGTGGGCGGAGCCACATCCACCCAATGAAATTACAGTTTAATATTCTGTCGGTTCAGGCTCCCGTCACGAGGACGCCGAAACTGAAGCAGAAGCGTTTGAATTTCTCCTCCAGCCAAGAGAACGGCATTATACAGTATGTCCTGTTTATTGATCTTTTTATTTTGATCTGAATGATTTATTTTACTTTTATTTATTTTTCCCTATTTGGGTTGAATTTCTGACATGCGCACTAAAACCTGCTCTGCACTCATGGAGACCTGTCCCATCCTCCTTCAACAGGCCTTGTCCGTGACCCGGAAACGAACCGCTCTCACTTCCTATTTCCGTCAACACACGTGTGAATGTGTGTGGAGAGAGAACCACAGAGAACCTCCACAGAACCCGAGTAGAACCCGTGTAGAACCGATCTACAGCCCGTCCACAGTCCGGTGTGCAGGTACCGGAGAGCAGTCCGTCATGCTGGACGAGCTGGGTCTGATCGGGACCATCCGGGACGAGGACGAGAGTCCGGAGGAACCCGAGAGCGAGTCCGACCAGGAGGTGAGTCAGGCCGGCCACACACCTCACACTCTGCCCGGAGACACCTCACTACCATGAGGCTGCTGGAGGAGAACCACAGCCCGGACAGAAAACACTGTCTGATCCAGAAGGATTTAATGAACCCTTCTCTAAACCAACACATGAAAACAGCTTTTACTAAAATATAAACTAACTTTATAAAGTTATAATGTGAACAGAAGAAAAGTCAGTCAGTTCATGTTCCAAAGTATGTAATAACATAATCATCAGATGTGAGGGGATCAATAACAAAGTGCACATTTATTTGTTGTTTAGTATATTATATTATGAATATATATATATAATATAATATGACTCAGTTTCTCTGCTGACACAAGGAGCTGATCTGACATCAGTGATCTGTTTTTACTGAAACATAAACTCATTAAATGTTTCTGTGTGAAACTGATTCAGATCATTTTAATGTGATTGTATGTTTTTTATTTCATGTTACAGTGTTGTATGTATTAGGGTCACATGGAGGTTTAAATAAAGTTCTATTTGACACAAATCTGTCACAGAACTACTTTTATATGCAGTATACATGTATATCTATGTATGTATGTATATATATATATATATATATATATATATATATATAGTCTATATACGCAGGGAATGAAATTTGCCACCTGCTAAATAACAGGGTAAATGTTGTCTGTGGCAGGTAGAAATGTCAGGTCACCTGCCACCATGGCAGACAGGTTCTCCTTATATTAAGAAATATTATTTTTAAAAAGCAATTCCTAAATTAAATATAGTCATGGATTAAGGTCACAGGATATATTCCATAATTCTACGGTCTGGTACCAATGACTGTGTTTATAGTTTTAAAGTGTTCTACATAGATTTCAGAAGTTGCAGACAGAAAAACTGAGTGGCCGGTAGAAATGTCACACAGTGGCAGGTGAGCAAAAAGGTTAATTTCAGAGCCTGTATATACGGCTACGTTCACATTACAGGGCTTACATTAATATTATATTAATATTCAGTTCTGATTTTTAGCCCAGATCCCGTCTTTTTGCTGACTGTTCACATTCATGTTTGAAGTGACCGATATCTGACATCAGTGTGAACGGATCTCTGCCCTGAAACACCTCACATGCAACCAATAACGTCACACACACACACACACACACACACACACGGGGACTGACGTCCGGTGGTCCATAAAATACACACTGGAGTTGTTGGAGTCCTGTGACTGCCAGACTCCATTAACATATTGCTCAACTTCACAGATCGAGGTTTCCTTTTATAGAAGTGATACTTGATATGATATGGTATCTCCTAACTTCTGACTTTGTATAACTATTAAAGTAAAACTTGTCATTTTGGCTGATATTTAACTTTTAAAAGTAGTTACTGTTCGACATCTCGAAACATCGCCAGTTTTATAACATGTAATTTCATTAAATCAGAGTTCTGCTTTGTGAAACATGACAAATTTATCATATGAACTGAGGGAATTGTGAAAAGTCTGTTTGATAAGTTAAAGGTAGGGTCGACGATGTTGGAAAGCTAGCATAATTTGAGAGTAGCATCACCTCAGGAGCTCCGTCTAAACTCCCCCCCTCCCCTCGGGGCTCCTTACAAGGCAACGCCCCCCCCCCACACACACACACACACACACGAGCACCGCCGCATCGTAACTACTTCACAGACACAGAGCGGAGAGAGGACCTCAACTCAACAACGCTACCTCATGACAAGTAACCGCGGCAGTGCTACTGCAGGACTGAGTTCTCTTTCATTCTCCAGTAAACGTGCGGCGACGAGGCACATTGAGTTCAGACTGGTGCACGCCAAGAGTAGAGTACGAGCAGGGAGGCATCTGATTGGTTCTTTCCAAGCGGACCGCGAGGCAGTGATTGGTAGACGTTTTTACAGGATTACAGCAGCTACAGATGACAGCTCTTTTCCCGTCCTTTTTCAGAGCTCATCAGTAATGGATCGCTGTCGGGGTGTAAAGACCATTTCAACCATTATAACAAATAATGTATACTGGAGAACATCGTCAATCCTGCCTTTAATTTACATTTTAAATGACTGACGAAAAGTTAAATAAAGTCTTCAACTGTTTCCTACTGTTGGAAGAAAACCTCCGTTGACATATTGTTAATTTTACGGAGCCCAGCTTACCGGTAAACATACACTCCTTCTAAAGGATAACTACACGTAAAGTAACTAATTTGGTGAAGATGATTTAACATAGTTCATTGTTAATTTTAGCTCCATGTAAAGTGAATAAACATGATGTTTCCCAGATAATGAGAGTGAGCGATAACATATTAATAATAATGAGATAAAGAGCTCTACTGAGTGAAACATGACACAGAGTTTAGCAGAAGATCTCCGTAATATAGAAAGTCTTTTTTATCAGGTAACAAACATTATCAGTGTCTGATTACCAGTGATGCACTGTCACTGTGGAGAGAGAGGTTCTTCTTCTTCTGTGGTTTCAACGGACCGCTCCGACACTGTGTGGTCTGCACCTGCGCAGTGAAGTATAACGTGGAAACACACATGAATTCTGATATGACCGTTCTCACAGCGACCACATGAAAGTGGTTCAGATCTGATTGGAATTTTTTTTTTTCCTGTATCCACACCACTATGTAGAGATCAGATCTGTAACACATGAGAGGAAATAAATCCAATTTGGGCCACATTTGCTTGTAATGTGAACATTGTATATAATATTTTTGTGTGTGTTTTTTCTCAGGACCAACCGATTGTCCTGAACAGGAAGAAGAAGTTTGGGAGTCGCGGGGCGAAAGACTTCAACGTTAACTTTGAGTTTGGAGAAAGAGACGGACTGAACGATGACGACGCGTGGGTGATGGCCGACATCATGAAGCAGCTCAAGAACAAGGTAGAACACAGCAGAACGAAAGATGTATCAACATATATAATTATATATTGACATGCAACCTATCGGCCAATCTGTCTCATATTTCCATGATTTTTGCCGGTCACATTTATACACGTTTGCCGCCGCCACATGATTTTTTACGTCGGCCCACAGTAACATCACAGCCACACACACACGCACGCACGCACACACACACACACACACACACAAAACATGTTATCGGTGTGGAAGTTCTTCAGTGTGAGTGAAGAAGGCCTAAAGCTCGCAATTTGTCACAACCGCATGTCCAAAGTGCGCCGTGGACGAACAAGCTTAAAACATTTGGAAAAACTAACATAATCAGATACGTGTTATATATTATTACACAGCTTTGTTGAATACTCGATTGGTCAATCACAGCGTTCTACGTTGCTATGTGTAACAGACCGTTGCTATGGGCGCAGTTCTGATGTCGGACTCTGGCGGACCGTTTTTGTGTAAAATTATTGATTTCTTCAGTAAGTAGCCGTGTAATAAGCGGGATAATGTTCAGCTGGCGGGTCATTGTTGTAATAGAATCCCCTTCAGGGTGATGAGAGACCCCCTGTGCTTTGCGTCGGGGTGCGGCATCGCCCTGTAGATGTGTTCATTATCCATTACGTAATTCATTCCCATGATGCTGCTTAGAGTGATCACAGTGGTGCTCTAGCGTTCTCCGGAAGTGTTTTGGTTCTCAAGCGCTCTCTCGCAGTGTTTTAGTCCTCTAGCGTTCCCCGGCAGTGTTTTGGTCCTCTGGCGTTCTCCGGCAGTGTTTTGATCCTCTAGCGTTCTCCGGCAGTGTTTTGGTCCTCTAGCGTTTTCCGGCAGTGTTTTGGTCCTCTAGCGTTCTCCGGCAGTGTTTTGGTCCTCTAGCGTTCCCCGGAAGTGTTTTGGGTCCTCTAGCGTTCCCCGGCAGTGTTTTTGGTCCTCTAGTGTTCTCCGGCAGTGTTTTTGGTCCTCTAGCGTTCTCCGGAAGTGTTTTGGGTCCTCTAGCGTTCCCCGGGAGTGTTTTTGGTCCTCTAGCGTTCTCCGGCAGTGTTTTTGGTCCTCTAGCGTTCCCCGGAAGTGTTTTGGGTCCTCTAGCGTTCCCCGGCAGTGTTTTTGGTCCTCTAGTGTTCTCCGGCAGTGTTTTTGGTCCTCTAGCGTTCCCCGGAAGTGTTTTGGGTCCTCTAGCGTTCCCCGGCAGTGTTTTGGTCCTCTGGCGTTCTCCGGCAGTGTTTTGATCCTCTAGCGTTCTCCGGCAGTGTTTTTGGTCCTCTAGTGTTCTCCGGCAGTGTTTTTGGTCCTCTAGCGTTCCCCGGCAGTGTGTTGGTCCTCTGGCGTTCTCCGGCAGTGTTTTGATCCTCTAGCGTTCTCCGGCAGTGTTTTGGTCCTCTAGCGTTTTCCGGCAGTGTTTGGGTCCTCTAGTGTTCTCCGGCAGTGTTTTTGGTCCTCTAGTGTTCTCCGGCAGTGTTTTTGGTCCTCTAGCGTTCCCCGGCAGTGTTTTTGGTCCTCTAGTGTTCTCCGGCAGTGTTTTTGGACCTCTAACGTTCTCCGACAATGTTTTGGTCCTCTAGCGTTCTCCAGCAGTGTTTGATAATTGTGTTCTGTGTTTGTAGAGAACTGCGACCACTCTGGATCAGAAAATAGAAAAAATCCGGAAGAAGAGGAAAGCTGAGGTGAGTCCAACGTAATGTTCTACTTTCTGCCTGGTCTGGTTCCACTTCCTGTGTTTAATGTAGAGTTTGTTTTGATCTGCAGGAGAAATCAACTGAGAGTGACGCTGCTGAAGGTTCTGCAGAGAAGAACCAGGAGGAGGATGATGAAGATGATGAAGAGCAGGATGTGAAGCCTCCTGAAGGAGAGGCTGATGGAGTTGATGATGACGATGATGATGATGAGGAGCAGGAAGATGAATTTGATTCGAGCGATGAGGAGATTCTGACTAAATCAGGTGAGTCCATCAGAGGCTTTTATTTTGATATTTGACAGGAAGCAGAAACATTTGAATTGTTTTGTTTCAGTTGTTTCAATAACCAGATAATCAATAAATCAAATCAAATTGAAATGACATTATGATGTAATTCAGCCCAACAAAACAAACCGCAACGCTGAACAGACAGCTTAATGAAGAGTGAACTTTATTTGACGTTCTTCTTAAAATTATTTTAAAAATTTTTTAAAGCTATAACTAATTGTTGACTTCCTGTTTTCTATCAGACACCCTGAGAGACAAAGAACGACGGGGGAAGAGGAGGAAGATGGGAGAGGAGGTGAGGAAGAGGAGCTGATGACTTCCGGTTCATGAACAGTTTGTGCTGGGTTACCATGGTAACGAGCTGCGTGTCTATTTCAGGCTCCGGAGTCGTATTATGAAGATGCATCTCAGTACGACGAACAGCTGACCTTTGAAGACATGAACCTGTCCCGACCTATCCTGAAGGTAACCACCTCTGACCTTCCGGTGTCTCATCAGTTGAAAAGGGACTGGAGTTCAGTTGACTGATGATATGAGATGATGAACTACCTCGGTGACCTCTGTTTATACCTCTTTCACACCAGTGACCAGGGTCGGACCAGGGTTATCTGAGCCTGGTTCAGCTCTCCTTTTGCATGTGATAATACAGGCTACATTTACAAACGGATTAGACACTTCTGAAGACTGAAATGTATATTTCACTCACTCAACCATCCCAGCTAAGAGTTGATTCACATATTAGACCGACTAAAGTTGTTCAGCTGGACATGTTGGTAACTAATAGATGTGATAAAATTAGTTTATATTTCATTTAGTTTTCTAATTGATTGATAATGTGATGAACTGGGGACTGGGTTTGTTACTTCATAATAGATGTGACAGGCGACAGATGGATATTTTTGCAGGTTTATTTTGAAAATTAAAAAAAGTTAAAAAGGTAACGTTACAAACACGCTTTAAAAACCGATGCGCTGACAGCTGGCGGTACCGCGGGGTGGTCGGCTTACGCGGTGCATTTCCGTGTAACGTAGCGGCGGATGCCTCTCTCACTTAGCAGCCTTGTTACGTTCGTTTAACGTATCACGTATCTCGTGTCACCGCCCCGTCATCTACCGCTTTTTTCTTCCTCACCCGCGGAAGGCCAGCAACTACGCGCTCCTGACGTTCCATGTGTGTCCCGGGGCTTAGAGAAGTGTGCAAGGCTCAGTCATTCATTGGGCTGAACCTGAAGGCTGAGCCACCAGGTGCTCCCCAATGGGCCCCCCTACCAGCCCCGGCTTTCTGTTGTTGTTTGTAACCTCCTGTTGTGTCCCTGCAGGCCATCACAGCTCTGGGCTTCAAGCTGCCGACTCCCATCCAGAAGGCCTGTGTTCCTGTCGGCCTGCTGGGCAGAGACCTGTGCGCCTGCGCTGCTACTGGGACAGGTAACACTGATATACTGGAACCACTTCATCATACTGGAACTGATTAATAACCTCTGGAACCAGATTAATTAATGAAATAATTCCTCTCCTCTCCTCAGGGAAGACGGCAGCCTTCGTATTGCCGGTGTTGGAGCGTTTGATTTATAAGCCTAGGACATCCCAGGTGACCCGGGTCTTGATTCTGGTTCCTACCAGAGAGTTGGGGATCCAGGTTCACTCTGTGACGCGTCAGCTCGCCCAGTTCACCTCCATCACCACCTGCCTGACTGTCGGTAAGACTGCTTACCGTTTACTGACTGTTGACTGACCGACTCTGACTCAGCTGCAGTTCTTTGTTTACGGTCGGGCAGAGTTCAGAGTTTTCAAGCTAGAATTAAGATACTGGTATCATATGAAGCTCAGGAATCCACTGGTACCATGTCATACTAGCTTGTCGGGAAGATCGAAAAATGAATGCTACAAAATTACGCTAAATTTTGGCGAGAAAAAACTGTCATGGCCATTTTCAAAGGGGTCCCTTGACCTCTGACCTCCAGATATGTGAATGAAAATGGGTTCTATGGGTACCCACGAGTCTCCCCTTTACAGACATGCCCACTTTATGATAATCACATGCAGTTTTTTGAATGCACTATAAATGTGTTACTGTCTCCTATTCTAAAATGGTGTGTTTGAATATTTCTGCATACTGGGGTCCCTAAACAGTCCTGAATTACATAGATTGTGTATCACTATAAAGCTGAGACTCTCGTGGATCCAATGAGCCCAACTGTATTCATGTGTGATGATGTTAGTCCCCACAGGAGACATTTCTTTATAGTGAAACTTGACCTCGCTGTATAAAATGACCTGTGGTGACCTCTAGGATAATCACAGCCTCATGAAACTTTACAGCCACAAACTAGAGACCTAGAGCATTCAGAGGATGGATGGCTTTCCTAGCTAGATTGACAATAAGGGGGTTTCTGAGCAGTTTACACAACACAAGTGCTCGCCATCCAATCGCCGGAAAACAAAATCACAGCGTGGCTTTTTCTATGGTGTTCCTCAGGTCTTGGTGTCTTAATGTGTTATTTTGGAGGGATTATTGATCATTTTGATCAATTCTGGAGTGGTAAAAAATGGTTAAATTTAGCATCGAATCTGTGTAACAAATGGTATCAACCTGAAAATTGCCGCAACAATTTATGAGACATAATAGAGCATGAGGATGACCATCAGATACTTCTATCATCATCATCATCATCTACGCCCTTATACACTTTCACAATTTAATTTAATCGATGAATTCATTTATTAATTAAATTGTATTTCTTATTAATGACTAGCAGAACTTGACACACGGTGCTGAGCAGCATCTCAAATTAATCTTCAGGTTCCCAGCTTTCAGATATGTACACCACTTCTATGTGACATCTACTGTTGACTATTTATCTACCCGTGAACATCCGCGGCCCCCCACCCCTACCACTCTAAAAAAGATGGCGTAACGAAAAGGGTCCAAAAACATGCTGGACTCAGTCTGACCCTGAACTGGACTCTGTACTCTGGACTCAGTCTGACCCTGGTCCTCAGGTAACCTGTCTCGTTGTGTGTCCAGGTGGGTTGGACCTGAAGTCTCAGGAGGCTGCGCTGAGGGCAGGGCCCGATGTCCTGATAGCTACACCTGGTCGGCTGATCGATCACCTCCACAACACGCCGAGCTTTGAGCTGAGTCACATTGAGATCCTGATCCTGGATGAGGCCGACAGGTAAACACCGACACCTGTGGTCAACGAGGCGCCGCAGAAAAACTACTTCTCTTCCAGTAAACACAGTCGTGAAACAAAGACTCACCTGTTTGGTTCTGTTTTGTGTCTCTGTGTGTTTCTCTGTCAGGATGTTGGACGAGTACTTTGAGGAACAGATGAAGGAGATCATCAGACTGTGTTCCTACAACAGACAGACCATGCTGTTCTCCGCCACCATGACAGAGGAGGTGTGTGTCATGTGACCTGTGTCCCAAGGTGTTTCACTGTGTATCATGTGACTTGTGTCTCCAGGTGTTTCAATGTGTATCATGTGACTTCTGTTCCCAGGTGAAGGACCTGGCGGCGGTCTCGTTGAAGCAGCCAATCAGGATCTTCGTTAACAGTAACACTGACGTTGCTCCGTTTCTGCGACAAGAGTTTGTCCGAATCCGACAAAACCGAGAGGGAGACAGAGAGGCCGTGGTGGCTGGTAGGTACCGATGATACTGCAGTACCAGTACTAACAAGGTAGTACTACTCGTACTGCGGTACTAACACTAACTGTTGTGTGTTGTGTTAGCTCTGCTGACTCGGACATTCCAGGATCACGTGATGTGTTTCACTCAGACGAGGAAACAGGCTCACAGACTGCACATCCTGCTGGGACTGATGGGGCTGAAAGTCGGAGAACTGCACGGAGAACTGAGTCAGAGCCAGAGACTGGAGAACCTCAGGTACACACACTCACAGAACCAGAGATTGGAGAACCTCAGGTACACACACTCACAGAACCAGAGACTGGAGAACCTCAGGCACACACACACACACACACAGAATCACAGACTGGTCCACTCACAGAACCAGAGACTGGAGAATCTCAGGTACATCCACTCACAGAACCAGAGACTGGAGAACCTCAGGTACACACACTCACAGAACCAGAGACTGGAGAACCTCAGGCACACACACACACAGAATCACAGACTGGTCCACTCACAGAACCAGAGACTGGAGAACCTCAGGTACACACACTCACAGAACCAGAGACTGGAGAACCTCAGGCACACACACACACAGAATCACAGACTGGTCCACTCACAGAACCAGAGACTGGAGAACCTCAGGTACACACACTCACAGAACCAGAGAATGGAGAACCTCAGGTGCACAGACACACTCACAGAACCAGAGACTAGAGAACCTCAGCTACACACACTCACAGATCCAGAGACTGGAGAACCTCCGCTACACACACTCACAGAATCAGAGACTGGAGAACCTCCGCTACACACACTCACAGAATCAGAGACTGGAGAACCTCAGGTACACAGACACACTCACAGAACCAGAGACTAGAGAACCTCAGCTACACACACTCACAGAACCAGAGACTGGAGAACCTCTGCTACACACACTCACAGAACCAGAGACTGGAGAACCTCAGGTACACACACTCACAGAACCAGAGACTGGAGAACCTCCGCTACACACACTCACAGAACCAGAGACTGGAGAACCTCCGCTACACACACTCACAGAACCAGAGACTGGAGAACCTCCGCTACACACACTCACAGAACCAGAGACTGGAGAACCTCCGCTACACACACTCACAGAACCAGAGACTGGAGAACCTCCGCTACACACACTCACAGAATCACAGACTGGAGAACCTCAGGTACACACACTCACAGAACCAGAGACTGGAGAACCTCAGGTACACACACTCACAGAACCAGAGACTGGAGAACCTCCGCTACACACACTCACAGAACCAGAGACTGGAGAACCTCCGCTACACACACTCACAGAACCAGAGACTGGAGAACCTCCGCTACACACACTCACAGAACCAGAGACTGGAGAACCTCCGCTACACACACTCACAGAATCACAGACTGGAGAACCTCAGGTACACACACAGAGAAAACTTAATTCTACCTGATAATTTGTATCTCTATGTATGTTTGTATTTACCGTCTTTGTTCTCCATGTTCTCGTTGTTCTTCAGGCGTTTTAAAGATGATCAGATTGATATCTTGGTGGCGACAGATGTAGCAGCCAGAGGTCTGGACATCGACGGAGTCAAAACGGTGAGTGAGTGGGGTGGAACGGTTTTGGGGTCACAGTTTGGTATGTTTTTGTAAAACAAAAATGATAATAACAATTTCTTTTTTCATTTAAAAAAAAGAAAAAGTAAACAATCAAAAGTGGCTCGTTGGTAGAGTTGTGCAGATAGACTATGATCTATCTATGACCATCGGCGATGGTCAGAGCGATCGCCAATAGCCGATGCCTTTGCATCACAAGTGTGCTTGTGACCTTGTGAGTTCATTCTCCAAAGAACGACTAGCAGGAACGTTCTCCCCAAGAACACAAATCCGTTGTTTGTGTAGTTTGGGTTTGAGTAACGCTGCAAGTCCGATTTGAACTTTAACAAACCAGCACATTTTCTGACAGATCCTCCCACACATCTGAAGACATGTCCCCATCTCTCTGTCCCTGTCTGTCTCTCAGGTGATAAACTTCACCATGCCATCCACAGTGAAGCACTACGTCCACCGTGTCGGCAGGACGGCGAGAGCCGGTCGCTCGGGACGTTCGGTGTCTCTGGTTGGAGAGTCTGAGAGGAAGATACTGAAGGAGGTGGTGAAGTCAGCCAAGAACAGCGTGAAGGCTCGAGTCCTGCCGCCAGGTAGCCACACCCGAGAGACACCGATGGGTTGTCTGAGCGTATGAGCTCTGAGAGAGATGAACTCTTGAGTACCAGAATTAAAAAGACATTACCTGTTTACAGGTGCGTTGTGATGAAACTGTCTCTCTCTCTCTGTTTGTGTCTCTCGCCCAGATGTCATCCTGAAGTTCAGAGATCTGATCACTAAACTGGAGAAAGACGTTGAAGCTGTGACGAGGCTGGAGAGAGAGGAGAGAGAGATGGCTGCGTCTGAGGCCAAGGTAAACCTGAACACCTGCACGCTGCTCGGGCTGTCACAACCGGGACATTTGAGTTGACGATTGACATACGTCACACAAATTACTTTATTTGCATTAAAGCTCAGTTAAAAACTGAATAGAAGTAGAATTTACATCCATAAAAAAAGAGAAATCTATACATGATTGTACACATACAAATTAAAAACTATACATTATGTATACACACATCTATACACATACCGTATTTTGGGGTCCCTTGACCTCTGACCTCCAGATATGTGAATGTAAATGGGTTCTATGGGTACCCACGAGTCTCCCCTTTACAGACATGCCCACTTTATGATAATCACATGCAGTTTGGGGCAAGTCATAGTCAAGTCAGCACACTGACACACTGACAGCTGTTGTTGTCTGTTGGGCTGCAGTTTGCCATGTTATGATTAGAGCATATTGTTTTATGCTAAATGCAGTACCTGTGAGGGTTTCTGGGCAATATTTATCATTGTTTTGTGTTGTTAATTGATTTCCAATAATAGATATATACATACATTTGCATAAAGCAGCATATCTGCCCACTCCCATGTTGTCAAAAGACAAATCTCCCTTTAAGGTACATTTTGAACAGAAAAAAATGTGCAATTAATTTGCGGTTAATCACGATTAAATATGAACAATCGATTGACAGCCCTAACTTATACTGTACACCTAATAATATTTAGTTTTAGTTCTCTATGTCTGTAAAGTTCACATGTGGATCTTTCACACATCTCTTATTTCTGTAGAATATGAAACATTTTATGAACGAAATGTGCATTATTCTTATTTTCAGTGATTTACAGACATACAGAGACTTTAAATAAAAAAGGGATAAAAACTAAACGGACTGTATTATAGTTTGATGTCTTACATTGTCTCTTGTATTTGTGTGTATAAACAGTGAAACAATATGTTTTTTACAACCTTGAACCTATTCTATAATAATATGTTGAGTGATTATCACCAATGATTTGTACATTTTTATAGACGTCTGTGTCATTTCTCTTGTATTTTCCTGACAGCTTCACCCGTTAATAAATTGTGTGTATCTGTGTGTGTGTGTGTGTGTAGTTGAGTGTGGCTCAGAAGCGTCTCAATGGGTCCTCCACCTCCGACCAATCCCAGCGCGTTTGGTTTCAGACTCAACAGGAGAGGAAACAGAGCCGCGGTGAGTAATAATACTCCCACTACTGCACTCATACACACTGTACTACAGTTAACTGAACTCCACTGTACTACTCCATCCTCTGTAGTACTCTGCAGTACCTCCGCACACTGTATTTTAACTCACCCTCCTCTTCATCAGTGTCGAAGGCTCTGCAGGAGTTCGATCTTGCTCTGAGAGGGAAGAAGAAGAGAGAAAAGTTTGTGAAAGACGGCAGGAGGAAGGAGCTGACGGTAATAACCATGAAGGGTTTGATAAGCTGGTCCACCTTAAAGCTACTGTGAGGAACTTTGAACTGGTTATGAAACAGTCTCAGTTTAATAATGATGCCTCTGTATGACCTACATCAGTAAATGAGACCATCAGCCAGAATATTGGCTATTTTTACATAGTTATTCTTAATACCTGAACTTCTGATCAAACTACTAACTAACTAACTCAGACAGAGTGAGAGATCGATGATCTTTGTTGTCTGTCTTTCAGTCTGACGAGCGCGCTGAGTTCGAGATCTTGAAGGCTCAGATGTTCGCTGAGCGGGCGGCCAAGAGAGAGAGGCGCCCGAAGAGGGCGAGAGCGATGCCAGAGGATGAGGCGCCAACTAAAGGTCAGACATTCCACATCATTACTTTAAAATACTCATAAATACACAAATATACTACATCAGAACTTTAAAATACTAAATACAAATATACAACATCGGTACTGACAGATGTACTAAACTGAATTGTCTCTGCAGCAGCCAATCAGAAAGCAGGAAAAGGAGGGAAGAAGTCAGTGTTTGACAAAGAGCTGACCAACACCAGCAGCAAGGCTCTGAAACACTACAGAGCTGGGTGAGACTCTCTGCCTGTCCGTCTGTCCGTCTGTCTGTCTGTCTGTCTGTCTGTCTGTCTACCTGTCTGTCAGTCAGTAGATCTGTCTAGCTGTCTGTCCGTCTGTCCGTCTGTCCGTCTGTCTGTCTGTCTGTCTGTCTGTCTACCTGTCTGTCAGTCAGTACATCTGTCTAGCTGTCTGTCTGTCAGTCCAGCTGTCTCACCTGTCTCTGTCTGCTTACAGACCGTCCTTCGAAGACAGGAAGCGTCTGGGTTTGGACAGGAAGCGTCCTGGAAGCTCCAGGTAAGTCTACTCTCTCTCTCTATCTGTCTCTCTCTATCTGTCTTCCTTGAGCCGAGAATAACGATTTAAAAATCTGTGACGTCATCACAATGACGGTCTATTGGCCAACTGAGAAGTTGTGGGCGGGGCCATATGCAGTGGGCCGCATCAGAGATGCTCACAAGTATATTTTTGCAAGTCCAAGTCAAGTCTCAAGTCTTTGAGCTAGAGTCCTAGTCAAGTCTTTGAGGGGCAAGTTCAAGTGAAGTCTCACTTGTGAAGGTCTGCTTAGAACACTGTAGAGCTATAATCTAATTCAAAGCATGTACTGTATTATCATCACCTCTTTGTTTAGCGTACAGTCAGTATCAGTATTAGTGTTGTCACGATACTGGAATTTCTAAACTTTGATACAATACCTTGAAAAATATCAATATTGGATACCATTTTTGATACCACAGGGAATAATTGAAATTGAAGGCATACAATATTAGATTTTTATTAAAAGATAAATATAACAAGGCCAAGTTAAATGCATCTATCTGGTGCACTTTGAGAGCAAAATTAAGACGCTGGATCTATGAAGAACTTTGTGCTCTAGTAAACAATTTAATTCGTTCATTTCAATCATAAACACAGTGGTTGTATAGATATGAATGGAGATGACATGGAAAAAAAAGTCACACAAAGCACGGTAAACGACACAGGGTTTTGTAAAGCTCACTGTTGGAGCTGCGAGCCACCTTCAGTCCGGGCCTTTCCAAGCCGACCTAGGGCCGGTCTCGGCGCACTGTCACGGAGAGGTCCCACGAGGGGATCCTCCCGCACCGACCCGCCGTCCCTGACCCGCCAAGATTGTGTAAAAATATTTTCTATAATACTTTTTTATAAGATTGTGGCGGGCCTACTGTCTATTAGGGGTGTAACGATGCATCGAGTGATCAACAATCCAATATCATCATTGCAAAGTGAAAATATCAATACTATCGACTATGGCTGTCAGAGTTAACGCAATAATAACGCACAAAGCAAATTTGTTTTCAAGCCACTAGTTTCTTTAACGCATTAACACAACTTGGAAGTTTTAGGTTGTAGCGGGCTCAGTTTTAAAGCTAGAGTGAAGATACGGGCATCATATGAAACTAGAAAACCTAAAGAATCCATTGTCATACTAGCTTGTCGGTAAGGAGGCTAAATAGTGATCACAACTTATGCAAAAGTCTTGGTGAGGAAAAACTGGCATGGCCATTTTCAAAATTGTCCCTTGACCTGTAAATGGGTTCTATGGGTACCCACGAGTCTCCCCTTTACAGACACGCCCACTTTATAATAATCACATGCAGTTTGGGGGCAAGTCAGCGTCAAGTCAGCACACTGACACACTGACAGCTGTTGTTGCCTGTTGGGCTGCAGTTTGCCATGTTATGATTTGAGCATATTCTTTATGCTAAATGCAGTACCTGTGAGGGTTTCTGGATGATATCTGTCATTGTTTTGTGTTGTTAATTGATTTATAATAATAGATATATACATACATTTGCATAAAGCAGCATATCTGCCCACTCCCAAGTTTGTCAAAAGACAAATCTCCCTTTTAGGTACATTTTGAACAGAAATGAACATGTGATTAATTTGCGATTAATCACGATTAACTACGGACAATCATGTGATTAATTGCGATTAATTAATTTAATGGATTGACAGCCCTAGTATCGATACATATCATCATCCTTAAGATACACCATTATTTTGAAATTCCCACTTTATATTTATTCTTTTTGATTGTTTTTCATTTAAATGTCTGGAAGAGCTCAGTAATAGAATTGTCACATCATATTTTAGTTGCATTTTGTGAGTTGATATAAATGTAACGGATAGTATTAAATGGGCACATGATACCGTCTCATATCGATCACAGGCCCCTGAATCAAATCCAAATTGTATCGTGGCAGACTTGTGGTATCAAAAATTATCGTATCGTTGTCCATAGAATCGATATATTATCATATGATGAAACTTGTGATTTACACCCTTACTGTCTGATATTAATGGGAAAGACTGAACACTAAAACATGACAACGACGACACCTTAATTATTATAACCTGGGCGAATGAGACGAGTGACAAGAAGACAGCACAGCGGTGTGTGCGGGTCTATGCATCAGCCCGCTGTAGCAGAGAAGAGAGGGAGTGACAAAGCACAGCTGGTATCAATAATACAGAAAGAGATGTACTGATGTAGCACTAATGATCGATGATTGGTCATGAGTACCAAATCTTGACTCCGGGTCGAGTCTCAAGTCTTTTGAGGCCGAGTCTCAAGTCACATTGTTCATCATGTGACTTGAGACTCCGAAACGGAGTAATGATGACGCTCTGTTCTGTCTCGTCAGGTTCAAGAAGAAGAAGTGACCGCAGAGATGGCCGCCCGGAGCAGCAGTTTTCTCCTCCCATGGATTTTCCATGTCGTCTCTTTGTGTTCACTGTGTATATCTCTTCCAGTTGTTTTGTTCATTAAAGAAGTTTTAAATAAAGTTGCAAAGTGTATAAAAACACATCTGTAGTGTCATCTGAAGGTTTACAAGAGTGGCGTCCTCACAAACCAGAGCACCGTCTTTGGAGATCAGAGCGACGTCCTCGGAGACCAGAGTGCCCTCACAAACCAGAGCGCAGAGCGACGTCCTCACAAACCAGAGCGATGTCGTTACAATCCAGAGTGCCCATACAAACCAATGCAAGGTCTTCACAGACTGGAGCGTCCTCACAAACCTTGAGGGTAGCCTCACAAACCAGAACAACGTCGTCACAAACGAGAGCAACATCCTCACAGATCAGAGCGACGTCCTCACAAACCAGAGCGGTGGCGGATGCCACCAAACAAACATGTTTGCTGCCAGGGCTGCAGGAGCTCCAACATCTACAGTACCCAACACTGTGCGGCATCAGGTGGAACCTGAAGAAGGGTTGGTGGCTGGCCACTGCCAGGCAGAGGAGCAGGCATGTGACAGGGAAGCCGAGGAGGGTCAGAGTGAGTACTGAGGCCTGTACTATGAAGCAGGATTTGCGGTTATCGAGGTAACTTCAGGGTTAACTCTGGGTTTTCCGTACTACGAAGCTGGTTTACTTCTTACCGAGGTAGATCACCATGGTAACTGATGCTGAACGGCTAACCTGCTCCGGAAGCAGGTTATATTCCAGATAAGAGATCAACTCGTATAAAAGCACCTCCTACTGACCAATCGGAGCTCAGTGCGGTGATCCTAGGATAATATCACACACATGTGAAGAAGTTTAAGTCATAATCCAGACTAAAAACAACACAGTTTAAACTGACAAATACAAGAAGGACAGCTGACTTTATGCTGGGGGTGTTTACCGCTTTGAATTATATTTTTACATTTATTTATTTTTACTTCCTCTTGAGTCCGTTTCACACCGTCACAGAGGGGAAAGCAGGTGAAAGGATGTTTAAGTAGTCATAGACGCCAAATTTTACACGCAGGGTTAAAATAGGTGTAATCCATTCATCTAGTACACTCTATAAAGCTATATCTAGACGACTATATCTCACATTTGAGTTCCGTTAAATTAATAAATCTGTTAATTTACGCATTCACACATCCGGAGTTTTTTCTTTTACCAGCTGTTCTTCCTGCATTTGACAGCTTCAACTGTGTTACTATTAGTCTGGATTAAGTGTTTAACTTCTTCGTATTTGTCTAATATAGTTTACTCTTTGTTAAATGTGCCGCTCTGTCCGTCAGTAGACTTGTTCATGTCTGTGTTTTGTCAGAAGCTGCAAACACCGCCTCGTTCATGTGAACGCGCTCATAACGAGATTGGAAAACCCTGGGTTGACTTACCGAGTTGATAACCAGCTTCGTAGTACAGTTTAGCGAGATCTCGTTTGTTAGGTTAAGTGAAGCCAGATAACGAGAAGATACCCCGGGTATGTTGAACTCGCTTCGTAGTACAGGCCTCTGGTGTCTGACCGATTGTCGTTGGCTGGACGGGGCCAAAAAAAGCCCCGGCCGTTCTTTTTGTTCCAGTCCAGTCCAGCCCTGTACAGACTGTTATTGGCTGTAGACCTGAGACTAACTAGCTCTGTGTAAGCGTAACAAAAGACTGAAGATGGTTCATCGGGTTTGTTGTGGTTAAAGGTTTTTAATTAATATTGAAATACAATCAAAACAGGCAATGTTCTGTACAAACATACAGTTTGGATGAAACAAGATCAATTTATAGTCGTACCGTTTTTTTCTCCAAAACACATTTAAACAACTTTCATGTGGACTGACAGACAGCGAGTCCATGTGGTTTAAACCTGTTCTGGATGTCTGGACACACAGGTGGACAGACGGACGGAAATCCTTCACAAAACACAAATTAAATAATTAGCTTAATAGTTTCAGTTTTACTTACTGAAAAAAAAAAAATAATTAGTACAACAAAGACGACTGTTTCCTTTTCTTTGTTCGGAAACTCACTGGTCTCCAGGGAAACAGTAAATAAAATGTGTTTACATTCAAATGAACGAATGCGTTAAAGCGAGTCAACAGGCAGCAGGTCAGTGAATGAGTCTCATGAGCCAATCAAAGGAGAGCTGATTGATCAGCTGATCACACATTAATCCTTAGCTGATTGATCAGATGTACATACAGTTAGTTAACTGAACGTTTACAGTTTGTCCATGGCAGATGCTAGTATGTACCCACTGAACGTAGTTCATGTGGGAAACTCTCGTGAGATGGTTGAGGTTAGGCATTGACCTGGAATGGTTAGGATAGGTTACCTGCGTTTGGTGGGTACATTCTAGCATCTACCTCTGTCCATCTTCCTCCTGATGATGAAACCTCCTCAGTACAATCTGTCATGTTTACACCTCCTATCTGTGGTTCTTGGGGCCGGGGCTTAACTCATGCGCCCCCCCTCAGGATGAACTTTAGGTTTTTAGCTCCACTGCTGCTCAGAAATGTTGAACTCATTGTCCAGAGGGAAGCAGATAGCTCAGGCAGTAAAAGAGACTCTTATTTTGGTAGGTTTGTCTTATTTTGGTTTCCTGAAGTGAGACTGACCCTCCCGACTGTCCCCTGCTGGACGGCTCTGCTCATCTCTGAATAAAAACTCTTCAGTATTACGTCATTTACATTCCTGTCGCTGGGTTACTGAATCAACTGTTGGGATTTAGTGAAGAATATTAATCATAAAATAATTCACAGTTGGGGATGATTACATTTGAGTAATGAATATTAATCATAAACTAATTATTAGTTGGGGATACAGTGTATATATACATACTAATGTTTGTGTGACCTCATGTAATTGAGTTGATGAACTGAGTTTCTGATTGGTCAACACTGTTCACGTCACCATCCGAGTCTGAACTGACCCCGCCCCCGAAGAGCGATTGTCCAATCACAGCTTAGCAACTGTAACTAGGCAGCAGGTCTGTCTAGCGATGGATTTTTGGTAGGTCGTGTCTTTTTTTATCAACTTTCCAAACACAACAGCAAAAGTGTAAGGAATGGATTAAACAGTGTGCTAATGTAAGCTACTAACTTTAGCATGTCAGGCTAACTAGCGTTAGTAACCCAGTGCTACTTCCAAGGCCAAGAGCTGATGGCTAACAACGTTGTTTTGTGGATTTTATCAAAGTAACCTGCATCCCACAGGTTACTTTGATAAAATCCTGGTTCCAGATTGAAACATCCACTGTGGGAGGCGGTCCTGAATGGATCCTGAATTAATCCCAGAACAGTGACAATAAATCTGAGTTAAGACCAGAATCTGACTTTTTGACGTATTAAAAGGGGCAGCGTGGATGGGGGGCGAAGATACAAGTTAAAAATGTTTCAACTAGTTCAGCTAAAAGTTCCTTATTTTCCAGTGAAACAGGTGGAAAAACTGTACTTACATTTTTTTTCCACCTGTTTCACAGGAAAAAAAAGAATATCCTGGCAAAACATTTGTTCACCTGTTGTTAAGCCATAAACACAGGAGAGAAAAATTACTCAGATCAGACTTAAAAAACGGATCACCAGAAAAAAAAGATTCTCGCTTGTCTTTCAGGGCTTCCGTAATAAAAAGACTGATGGAAATAAAATGAAAGATCTTCACCGGGAGAATATCCAAAGATGGAGTGCAGATACACATTTTTTAGGAAACCTGTTTAGGTCTATGACAAAATAATCTAAAAAGACATAAAACGAAGACATCACAACCTTTGTATCTGTTAATTCAGTTTGTCATCCCGCCTGAAAACTTTTCTCTCAGCGTCCCAGTTTCTGTCGTTACAGCTCTCTGCCTTTAGAGGGTAGAATAAACAAAGGACGCTTTCATGACGTTCACTTCCACCCTGCATGACGTCACAGCAGAGTTAGTTTAAGAGTTTATCTGAGGTTCAGGTTTCTGCTGAAAGCTCAGGATAAATCTGTGTTTGAGCTCTGGAGAGGAAATAGAGACAACAAACAAACAAACAGGAGAGTGTTGACATGGTGATGTGTCTTTTGTTGCTTTGTGTCAGAATTTTTAAAACAATAAATGTATAAATAAATGTAACCGTGGGGTACGGTTATGTGATGCTGATAATAGTGTTTACAAGTGTCTTCAACATGGAAACAAGCAACCAATCAGGTGTGAGCGTGACCCAGCAGTGAACCAATCAGGTGTGAGCGTGACCCAGCAGTGAACCAATCAGGTGTGAGCGTGACCCAGCAGTGAACCAATCAGGTGTGAGCGTGACCCAGCAGTGAACCAATCAGTGATAGTGAGAACAAACATTTGCTGTACAGGTTAAAACATTCGCATGAATAAAACCACCGTGATACCTGCTGCTTTGTGCCATTCACAGTTCCCAGGATGCTTCACTCTGTAACTCCAGCTGGTGTGATTATTACTTTAATTGTTGTACTGGTTCTGTTCTGGTTTACCTCCGGCTCTACTTGGTTCCGGTCCAGGCCTGGTCCGAGTTAGGCGAGGGAGCGCAGAGGTCCGAGTCAGAGTCCGACTCCCCCTCTGCGATGTATGGCCGGATGGTGGCGCAGCGGGCGGCGCCTCCTCCTCCTGCTCCTGCTCCTCCTCCTCCTCCTCCTGCTACTGCTCCTGCTCCTGCTCCTCCTCCTCTTCCTCCTCGGTGGTCTCCCAGGTTTGCGGAGGAGTAGAAGCCGTTGTTGAGGAAGTCCAGGTTCTCTCTGGACTGGGAGATGGAGAAGCCGCTGAAGGAGCGCTCCAGCTCCTCGTGGTCCACAGACGGGATGGAGGCATCACTGTCCGGCTTCGCCTCCTCCCCTCCTCCTGCCCCGGTCCCATTGGCCCCATCTCCTCCCCTCTCTGGTCTCTCTTTCTTCCCCCCTCGGTCTCCGGTGCTGTGCCGGTTCGATCGGTTCCCGCCGTGTCTCTCTCCGGCCGGTGGAGGTGGGAGTCGAACCAGTGACCCATCCCCCACTGGACTCGGAGTGTTGCCGTGGCTGCGGTGAGCAGGGGGCGGGACCTGCTGCTGGAGCTGGGAACTGATTGGCTGCCAGGAGGTGGAGGGCGGGCAGGTGGGGGCGTTGTTGTTCCTGTGCCCGGTGGAGCTGCTGGAGCGGACCATCTTTGTCGCAAAACGACTCTTCTCGATGTGGTCGGCAGGCACCACCCTGCACGACATGTAAATAACATGTTAACAACAAAACAAAGGGACAACATCCATAAGTTAAAGCGGCAGTAGGCAGAATATTTTTGGCATCATTGGGCAAAAATTCCATTATAACATTTCAGCATATTGTAATTCAAGTGTTCTGAGAGAAAACTAGACTCCCGCTCCTCCTCATGGCTCTGTTTTCAGTCTTTAAAAAATCTAGCTCGTAACGGGAGACTTTGGCCAATCACAGGTCATTTCTGAGAGAGAGCATTCCTATTGGCTGTTCATTCAACGGCGGCAGCTGTCAATCACCCGCAAACTCCGATAACGTTGAGAACGTTTGCTCCGGCTGGTGGGCGGTGCTTGGTATTTCCTCAACTGATCTCAACATGGCTGTCGGGTCACAAACTTTCTCATTTTACAGCTAAACAGTACACTACAAGATGTTTCTGAAAACATTTGAGGAGATAAATAAGCATTACAGTAACAGGATATTGATTCATATTTGATCAGCGCTGCCTAGTTTGACCGTTTGATCAGAGTTTGAGAGTGATTGACAGCTGCTCAGAGAGGCAAGGCTCCAGCTCGGCTGTCATTGGTTGTTTTCCTCTGGTCTTTGAAATCTTGCAGATGCCGTTAGGAGCACCGGAGGACACAGAGGCACATGATTTTTTTGTAAACCTGTTTCATGTACTACTGTCAGGATATAGTGACCGTTTTACAAAAATAACTTTTTTATAATCATATTTGCTCCAATCTGCCTACTCCAGCTTTAACATGTAAACAGCATGTTATTAACAACAGGTCCTGGCATGTTACTGCTTCTGTGCTTTCCCAGTAATAGTAGACACTGACTGTGGGATCTTGGAGATGGACTGGCTCTTCACCAGTTGATCCACTGGACTTTGGTAGGGCGGGGCCGGGTCTGGCTCCTTGGATCCAAAGTAGGCGTCGGTCTCAGCCCGAGGGATTCCCATTCGCTGGATGTAGATGTTAACCAAGAAGTCCAACTTTCTCTCCATGGACAGGACCTGTGGGACAAGACCAGTAGGAGACCAAAAAGATTCAAGACTGAAGCTGCATCAAAACAAAAACAGCAGGTTCAGAGTTCAAGAGCTTTCAGCGCTCCTCTGCTGAACGTCTTTTTGGTGCCAGACTGGTTGCCGTTGGTTACCTGCTTCTCCACCTTCCCCAACCGTCCCATCATGCTTGGGTCCTCAGGAAGCTCCTCACTGGCTGTTTTGGGACGGTCCTTGTCTGCTGTTGGTGTCCCTCTGCCGACGATCTGATCCACCCTGCCAATCAGGAGACAGCAGGAGTCAAACACTGAGCTCCAGGACAGTGTCCTCACATAGTGTCCTCACACAGTAAATCAATACATTTTCAGCCTGAAGTTGCTAAAACTGTGAAGGAGAAGTATATTCTAAACAAATTACTGGTCTGAAAACTGTGAGAAACTTTCTGATGGGAAGGTAAAAGATTCTGCATTTGAAAATATGAACAGCTTACTACCAATAATGCAACTTTTTTTTCAGCAAATGGCTTTTGTCTCGTCCGATGTCCCGCCAACAAGGAAAACATTTAGGAGATGCTGAAGCAACCCTAAACATACAGGCAAGGGGTCAGAGGTCTTACCTTGACTGGAGGTTCTTGATGCGAGCGAGCATGTCCAGGTGTCCGGCTGAATACTGTTCGATCACGTCCATTACGTCATAGGGACGAAGACTCTCCTTAAACTTCCTCTTAGACACCATGAAACGCATTATACTGAGAGAGAGAGAGAGAGAGAGGGAGAAAACAGGAAGTCGGTTGTCGCCGTCAACCTCTGACGGCTAGGAGGAGGTCAGGTGGTCTCAGGCACTAAGTAGTACTGATGTGGTGAATCTAGTCCGCCGCCTGTAGATGAAATTCATCTCACAGACCTACAGACTGTTCAGACAGTGGGTTTAACTGGTTGGATCTGAAGACTTCAGACTCTTTTACATACTCACAATACTATAGGATTTTATCTGTCTAACTGACCCAGACTGGAAAACAGACCTGGTCCAACTTGGTCCCATCAGTCGTCACAAATCTGATTCATCATCAAAGATAAAGTCTTTATGTTAGTCATTCATCCTGGACCAGGACCAGAGGCCTGTACTACGAAGCAGGATTTGGAGTTAGCGAGGTAACTTCAGGGTTAACCCTTCGGGGTTTTCAGTCCTGCGACGCTGGTTCACTTCTTACCGGGGTAGATCACCATGGTAACTTATGCTGAACAGCTAATCTGCTCCGGAGCAGGTTATGTTCCAGATAAGACCTCAACTCGTATAAAAGCACCGCCTACTGACCAATCAGAGCTCAATGCGTGGATCGTATTACGATCGTACATTACACAAATAGGAAGAGCTGCACGGTGGTGCAATGGTTAGCGCTGTCACCTCACAGCAAGAGGGTTGCAGGTTCTCCCCGTGTTAGCGTGGGTTTTTCTCCGGGTACTCTGGTTTCCTCCCAAAGTCCAAAGACATGTAGGTTAGGTTAATTGTTTAAATTAATCTAAATGTCCAGTAGGTGTGAATGTGATAGTGAATGGTTGTCTGTCTCTATGTGTCAGCCCTGTGATAGTCAGGCGACCTGTCCAGGGTGTACCCCGCCTTCACCCAATGTCATCTAGGATCGGCTCGAGCCCTCCCACGACCCTGAACAGGATAAGCGTTTACAGCCGTCCTTCCTGCATTTGGCAGCTGCAACTGTGTTGCTTTTAGTTTGGATTATGTGTTTAACTCCTTCATATTTCTGTAACATTATAGTTTGCTCTTCCTTTGTCAAATGTGACGCTCTGCTGAGAGTAGACCTGTCCATGTTTGTGATTGGTCATACGCAGCAAACACCACCTCTTTCATGTGAATGCGCTCATAAGCAGATTGAGAAACCCTGGGTTGATTTACTGAGTTGATAACCACCGTCGTAGGACCGCTTAGCGGGATCTCTGTTGTTAGGGTTAGTGAAGCCAGATAACGAGAAGATACCGCTCCATAGTACAGGCTTCAGGAGTGACAGAAAATGGTTGGATGAAGCTAAGGGGCTGAGCCAGAACCAGGAAACACAGACCCAGAGACAAAAGTACACCAACACTGCACTTTTGGACATGTAGTGTATGGGCTGAGGGTTTTTAGAGAGTTTGCGATTTGGTTTGGAGCTACTGCGATACAGCTCATCCAGAATCTGGTTCTGATACTAGACTGTATCAATTAACTTTACAGAAGTGGACAGCTGGACTGTTGCAGACCTCCTGGAGGCACGAATGAAATCAAACTTTAACTTCAAATAACCGAAAGGAGAGGAGCTGTAAGAGGACTGAACGACACTTCTCTGTAGGACGGACACTAGCAACAACAACAACAAGAAGGATAATAGTAATAATAATAATAATAATAATAATAATGTCTTACCAAACAACATGACAGAGGAGCTATAGTATGGAGAACCACAAGAGTCACGTTAATAGTAATAGAGCATTTAATTGATTAATAACTAATTGTACAATAAAAAAAGGCATTCATAAATGTGTTTACAAAATAATTTATTAATCTATGAATAAATGGACAAAATTATAAGTATTTAATTATTTGACATTTTAATGGGCAATAAAAATAAGAATTATGAAAAGCATTTGCAAATGAAATATTAATCCACCAATAAATGGTTCAAATTAAAAAGGGATTTACAAAAACACCGTAAAAAAGTCAATAAGTACTTCATTTAAAAATATATGAATGAATTCATAAATAAATAATGAGATGTTATTGTACAATTAGTTATTAATCAATTAAATGCTCTATTACTATGTACTTGACTCTTGTGGTCCTCCATACTTTAGTGGCAGACAACAGAAAACAATGAAACTAACTGGAGGTCAGACTGACTGGTCTTACCCAATAGCCGATGGTGACCTTTGACCCTTGTGTGAGCACAAATAAATATAAAAGACAAACAAACAAACAAAAAAATAATGCGATTAAAAAGCAGAATGAGTTCAGAGCATAATAAGCAGCAAATAAACAATGAGTAAAGCGATGAATGATGAGTAGATACACGGAGAAATAAATGATTTTCTCAATGAATGTAAACCGTTCATACCAGATGGCTCTGATGGTGACCTTTAACCCTGGGGTCAGATCCTGAGGGACGAACTCACAGTGGCAGCTCTTGTTGTCGTCGGCCATGTCTTCTCCTGGCAGGCTGGCCTCTGAAACGACAACATCACAGTGTGTGAAGCATTCAGAAAACGTGAGAAGGGAACCAGCTGAAACGTGAAGCTGCAGCAGATGATGGATGAAACATTTATTATGGATGTCCTGATCATTACTCTGTGAATGGGCACCTGGGCGAACAATTACTGTGGGTCCCCACCTCCGACCACCCTCCACCCTGCCGCCTCCAAGTCCTTCTGTGCTGAACCATCACTTAACATGTCTTAGCTTGTGGTCATTTGATTAAACACAACTTTCTTTAGGAATATGCAAACTAGAATTAGTTAGTTAGTTCATTAGTTCGTTAGTCCATTAGTGCGTTAGTTTGTTGGTTTGTTAGTTTGTTAGTTAGCAAGTTAGTTAGTTAGCTAGCTAGTTTGTTAGTCTGTTAGTTTGTTGGTTTGTTAGCAAGTTAGTTAGCAAGTTATTTAGATAGCTAGTTTATTAGTTTGTTAGTTCGTTGGTTTGTTAGTTTGTTAGTTAGCTAGTTGGCTAGTTGGTTAGTTAGTTAGTTAGTTAGTTAGTGAGCCAGTTAGCTATTTCTTTAGGGGTTTAAATAACTTCAGTGATGATGTACTGTAAAACCACGTGAGAACGTTCACTCCGCTTATCGGTCAGATGTGTCCGGGGCGGGAGCAAGAAAGTAAGGAAGACGCTCTTGGACTAGTGGATATTTCTGTGAGAGAAACTCACAACATCATACCTGCAGAGTTTGCATTTGTTCATAACTGTGGTAATTATCTGAGCTATTCTCCAGGCAAAACTATACCAGCAGAATGCCGAATGCACTTCCAGGAAACGTCTTGAGCTAATACTGTACTGCTTCACACTTTGCAAGGAAGACGTGCTGCGTTCAGGCGACTGAGTACAACATACAGGATGCAAAGCACACCTGGCTACAGGGGCCTTTTAGCTCAAACTTGCGGAGTACACCTGGTAGTTGGGTCGGATCGAGGTCCGATCACGTTCCCACCACAAACAAACCGCTTCAGAGATTATTTCAGACCGGACCGAGATCACCTCCTCTCAAGGGTCTCGAGCTGTTGTTTTGGCCCGTGTCCGAGCGTGATTACTGCGTTCACACCTGCCCAAACGCATCGCACCGAGGGGGAAAACAAACCAGACTCCAATTTAACTGGACAAAAAAGCGCAGGTATGAAAACCCCCTGAGGCCCAGACACACCAAGCCGACATCAAAGAACTAGAGGCGATGAAACCCGACTGTTGCGTCGCCTCACGTCGCCTTTGTCTTTGCCGACAAGTTGCATTTCTACACACCGCAAAGACTACAGCCGATGGCCAGTTAGCACGAACGTTCTGCGCCTGAGGCGGTCGTGTCTAGAAAGGAACCCGCAAATTGCAAAACCTGCTCTGACATCTGCAAAAACTTGCACAAACTTGCAAAAACTCTCGCGAGACTCGCTGCCCAACGACCTATCCCAGCAGGCGGCAGTAGTCTGCATTCGTCATTCAAAAAGGGAAACTGGAAGACCGAGGACTGCAGATATACAAGCCGTTGTTATGATACGTACATGAAACAAGGAGGCGTTTGCCGTCCATTTCCACACCACTTTCACTCACCACTTAGCTTCATTCCAGACGGCCATGTCGCTGTGAAAATATCCATGTATTGGAATGATCAGATGAGATGAAGATGAAAAATGAGAAGAGCCTTCTGTGTGTGTCCTCTTGACTTTACTCGTTGGCTATCTTTTCTCTTCTCGTACACTGATTCGCTTAAGCTGAACAGCCAATCAGAGTGATTTCTTTCGCCGACGGGCTCTGCTGCCGATTCAACATGCTGAGTCGGCCGAAAAACCTCCAACATGGGCAGTCTAGAGCCGACGGTGCGGGACACACCGCAAAAACTAAGCAGATGGACGCTCACCGACGGCCCCAAACTTTCCGACGGCCGACCGCCGGCTTGGTGTGCCAGGTCCCGGTGTGTGTGTTAGCGTGTGTTAGTGTGTGTGTGCTGACCTGGGGAGTTCTTCTGTCTGAACTCTTCGTCCTGCATCTCTATCAGCACTGCAGGAGGAGCAGAGAAGAGACAAACCTCAGAGGAAGATTACACTCTAATCATCACCATCACGACCACCAGCTAAATCCAGTGGTAGCTCTCTAGCGTTCGGTATTCTAACTTGATTTGTCTGCTGCTCCGGCGTTTACCACCAGGTCATCAATGTGCTTATTTTACATTAATTCGATGGCAAACTCCACCCAGCTGATGCGACGCCAGTGTACGCTGGGATACAAGAAGGTCAGAAGGGTTATGTTCCTCTATATGCCATTCAATTTAAGACATTGAGGTGGTGGCTATACAATGATTTATATACATTTTTTATATGTTTTTAAATGGGAGTGAAAAAGGAGGTATGATCATAATGTACTCCTCATAATAAAGCGTATTAGACACTGGACTTTAACATAAACAAACGTTAACACATACAGCGATCTTGATAGAACTATTGACAGTGTGTGACTTATAGATATAATAATATAGTATATTTTGATACATTCCTTATATGTTGTGACTGAAGTTGCAAATGTCACATTATCTGTTGATAGTGCCATAAATAATGTTCCATAGATCGACCTGTCCTATTCTTCTAAGTATGATTTATATCCCTAATTGAATACCACAGCATGCGAGGTTCAGAGAGAGGTTTAACTTGCAGAGAGTGAGACAGCCCTTTCTCGTGTATATTTACCACTTTTCTGGCAGAATGACTAAACTAAGCCGTCTTAATCATAATGAGTTGCTTTTAGGTAGCTGAGAATATGATAACAACATGCAGAAAATGGTATTCAAACCTTTTTTTCCCCTGGGGAGGACCCACAGACCCCTCACTTTATTATGTCTCGCTGGCAGGTTTTCTCCCTCTTACAGACCTAGACACGCTGGTTTATTTTCTCATCGATTCAGTCCGCATCAAAGTGCATATCAAAGGTTTACTGTATGCCAGAATCTAAATCCTGGTTGGATATTAGTTTGTTACTCAGGACTATCTAAATTCACCGCTTTTATGCACAGTCAGTCATTTCTTTGAATGGCGCTTTTTGGCCCTCGGCCCACGTACTCAAATATTACACAGCATCAAGTCACCCTCATCTCAGAATGAAACCTCTGCATATCCTTGTTTTTGTTTTTACAACACTGTTACTCTGTGCACGCAAGACAGCTGTCAGTTTGTTAGAGCAGCTCCACTCAAATGTTTATTGCACATAATGTGTAATCTCAGTATAAAATGTGTAAAAATCGGTGTGAAGCTTGGACACAATAATGATGAATAATGATCTCTATCACTCATGATGTGATTGGTCCCACTGATGGACCATAATTCCTATAATATTGTAGATTATATGTTAATATTTCTGAGTGAGCAGGATTTGTGAGCTTACAATCATGTATCTACGTCTGTTCTATATATCTGTAATATATTTGAATCTTCATCTATATTTTTCATCTTCAGTTACTGGCCCCTGTGAGATCATGCATCAGATTAAAGCTGGAGTAGGCAGGTTGGAGCAAATATGATTAAAAAAAAAGTTGTTTTTATAAAACGGTCAATATATCCTGTCAGTAGTGCACGAGACGAGATAATCTGAAAAAAATAATGTGCCTCCGTGCCCTCCGGTGATCTTAATGGCATCTGCAAGATTTCACAGACCGGAGGAAAACAACCAATCAGAGCTGATCTGGAGTCTGACGTCTCTGAGCAGCTGTCAATCACTCGTAAACTCCGATCAAACGGTCAAACTAGGCAGCGCTGATCAAATATGAATCAATACTCTGTTACTGTAGTGCCTATTTTTCACATAAAATGTTTTCAGAATCATCTTGTAGTAGACTGTTTAGCAGTAAAATGAGAAAGTCTGTGACCTGGCAGCCATGTTGAGATCAGTTCAGGACATACCAAGCATCGCATACCAGCTGGAGCAAAGTGCTGCCTAGTTTGAAAGTTTGATCAGAGTTTGCGAGTGATTGACAGCTGCTTCCGTTGAATGAACAGCCAATAGGAACGCTCTCTCAATGAAATGACCTGTGATTGGCCAAAGTCTCCTGTCACGGGCTAGATATTCTAAAGCCTGAAAACAGAGCCATGAGGAGGAGCAGGAGTCTAGTTTTCACTCAGAACACTTGAATTACAATATGCTGAAAGGTTATTATGGATTTTTTGCCCAATGATGCCAAAATATACTACCTACTGAAGCTTTAAAGTTGAACAAATTAGTTTAAAATGTAATGTAGGCTACAGCTAAATACACTGTCACACTCATAATTTATCATCCATTAAGGAAATGTAAGTCTGATAAATAATTAATTAATGGACAACACCGACTAAACCGTCATTGTGTTCTTCACACTTTTCCCCGCTCTGACTCGGGTTCTTTTTTTAAAGATAAATGTGCACAGTCCGCATATACATGCATTAATATCTCTACGTTCATTGGATTCAATGGAGGCTCTACCTTTTGTTTACCTGTTGCCGTGGTGAATCGTAGTATCGGAGCTCTGTTGATGATGGCTTTTTTCACTCACCATGCACAAGCTTAACTCAGACTGAACGTACTCAGTGATGATTGAACTGACTCTGATCAGGTGATCTGGAACCGAAAACTCAAGAGTTTTCCATCTCAGGATTCATCAACTGAGCCTCAGGGCCCCCGTTCTGTACTTGTGTATGTTTCAGCTCCACCTGTAGGAGTTTTGACATACATGCAGATTGTTCTGGTTGGACTCTGCCCGTCTTACCTTCAGAGTTTTGGCGGGAGGCAGCTCCTCGGATCCTGAAGGCCTGTCTGGTTCTGCTACGTTCTCCAAAGCTCCAGCTCTTTGGAACCTTGCTGGGACTCTCCTCCAGACTGGGCTCCATGCTGGGGGACCGTCGCAGGGCCTGGACGCTCCCCAGGACTCCAGGAACTCCAGGACCAACGCCAGGAGCGACACCGGGGACGACTGTGGGAGCCACTAGAGACAGGAAGTGAGGACGGAAAAACGGAGGTCAAGAATGGGACACACTAGTATCTGGTTTGTTGTCCTGGTTCATGTTGATCCAGCAGTCTGCAGGTTTTTATTCAAACTAGTTCCTACAGCAGCAGCAGTTACACCAACAAGTTCATCCTGTCTGGTAGATTATTTAGTTTTTACTGGCTGGTGGGAATAAAAACCTGCAGACTGTTGAGTCTCTACAGACCAAACCAAACCAATCTAAACTCTGTTCATTCAGTTCAAAAGCCCCAAAGATGTTACTGCCTGCAGGAAACAACAGATATGTCTCCACTGTCTTTATGTGTCTTGTTCAAACTTCAGTACTCAACAGAGAACCTGTTGGGAGGATCAAACCGGAGACCTGATCCGATCTACTTTTCATCTGCCACACCACAGGAAACCTACGACAATAATCTGATGTTTCCTCTGAACTGTTCAACAACTGCAACATTTAAAAAATAATAATGTTGGCTCTAACACCCACCGTGCTGAGGAGAACCTTTCCCTTTGGTTCCTGAACTCCGGGGAGACGAGAAGACCCTTTCCTTCAGACTGACCTTCTGACTGCAGGGACAAGAAACAGACAGACAGGTTCAATTGGATCTAAAAACTTTTGTCATCAGGCAGCAGTCTGGGAGTAAAAGTCCTGAATGTCCTTCATAGTGAAAGCATCCTTCCTGTTTTCTCTCCTTGTCCAAACATGTGCCATTTCTTATTTGCATTTATACAGCACTTTTCTAGTCTTCCGATCACTCAAAGTGCTTTACATTACACATCAGCATTCACCTGTTCACACACACATTCATACACTGATGGCAGAGGCTATCAGTGCCAACTTTGCCCATCAGGATCTAATCTAAAGACTCATTCACACACCGATGGCTCAGCCTTCAGGAGCAATTTGGGGTTAAGTGTCTTGCTCAAGGTTCAAGGATCACTTGAACCGTTCAAGGACACATCGACGGGGATCGAACCACCGACCTTCCGATTGGTGGACAACCTGCTCTACCCTCTGAGCTACAGCCCTATACTGTATATCTATTCAGTCTAAAAGTGCAGACTTCAGAGGATCCACTAGAAAGCAGCTTCTAACTCTGAATGAATCACTGGTCAGAGGTCAGAGGTTAGGAGTCAGTGATGAAGAGTCATCATCGTCAGAAGTTTGGAGATGTCAGAGGTTAGAAATAAGGGTAAAGCAGGGTTCCCGCCAGTGTATTGCAAGCCTGGGCCTAAGTTGACTCCCGCCGGGCCTAATCATCAGGGTATTAAGTTAAAGATGAACTAAAATGTGTTATACAGGTAGCAAACTCCTTTAAGGAGCAACTTAGTGCATAAGTTGCATGCTTAACCCTATGTGTGTGTCTGTGTGTGCAGTAGACAGAGAGAGAGAGAGAGAGAGAGAGAGAGAGAGAGAGAGAGAGAGCGCGTACATGTGTGTGTGACGGACAGTGAGTATGAAGTTAACAGTAAAGTGCTAAACGCAGCAGTACAGTGTGTACAGTTAGTTCCCGTCACGTGTCTCGCTTGTCATCTGCAGATTAAAGTGATGCAGGGCGGGGTTAGCGACAACAACAGCTCAGGGTCGCTCGCTTTAGGCGGGCCGACCTTTAAGGTGGACCAGCTATTCTCATCTTAGTGACAAGCCGCTCCTTCGAGTTTCGCTCCTCAGCACCCCGCTGACTGGTGCAGTGCGGTACAGAGTACAGAGTGTGCAGACAAATCTCCACATTTGCAAATCGCCTGACATACTTGCAGATCTCTGCCACGGCAGAAGTGTAGCAAAAGTCTCATGTTAAAAGACGGCCAATTGAGAGGCCTGCTGAGTTGTAACTGATGACTTGTCTGTATTTTCAGCTCTTGGAGCCAAATACTTCAGCCAACAATATCTATGTACACATTTACAGATTTGTCTATACGTTTACAAATCTCAATACAGATTACACATACAGGCTGAATCTATACAGAGACTCTGCCTGGCTTTAGTTACTATTAAGGACTTGTTTTGAGCCAGAACTAGACACTGACCTGGGAGACGGTTCAGGCTGGGCATCCTTCCTGCAGACAGACAGACAGACAGATTGTTATTATTAAAGGGAACATTCACCACACTTTATGCGGATGTCCAATCAGTGCTAATGGTAAGTATAGTCCACTGAAATAACTCCCTCAGTGCATGCTATATTGACCGAGAAAGCTGATCTCTCCTGCTGCGGAGCCGTGCCAGCTGTGCCTACTTGTACCAGGATGCATTGTGTGCGAGCGGAGAGTTTGATATATCTGATAAATAAACTAAATAAACTCACAAAATGTCAATGAAGGAAATATTCTTACACCTAAACAGAAAAATACAACCGTACACCTTCTGAATTCAAGTTTCTCTCTCCTTTCTTCTCTAATTGAGACAAGCTTAATAGGCCCTTTTCACAGCAGCCATCTTGCCATGTCATTGCAGGGTAAACACAGGTTTAATTAATAACATTAAGTATGGCCTTGTTCCATTTAGGTGGGCCAGGGTGCTACAATTACATGTCAAATGACTGCTGTGAAAAGAGCCTATTGCCTTGATAACTCATCGTAAAACACACTGCATTCAAACTGGACGGAAACGAAATAAAACTGACCAAAACCGTCTTGATTAGTCTTTCCACTGGTCCAACAATCAGCAAATCTGATATACTGTATATCGCGGTCAACAAGTCCGGATAGTCCGATGAAGACAAGCCAGATTTTGCAGCTGGAGAATTGCAGATTTCCCTGTCAATACAGCAGCACTGAGGCATTTATTGCTTCAATTGACTACATTTACCATCAACACTGATCCACACACAAAGTGGCAAATTTGAACTTTGAACTATTGAATTAAGAATAATTGTATTGATGATTCTGACTTCATTAAATGTTAAACAATTCAACAATGTTAGACATTCTTCATCTTTACAAAGAAGAATACTGCAGTCGTTGTTGTAACAGGTTTGTGTACTTCCTCTATTAAACATTTCAGACCTGAATGAGAGTCCTGATTTGTTCTTGAGGTTCCTCAATAAATCCAACTGATTGAGAGGGGGAATCAACCTGGAGACACACACAAACACAATTATTCATGCCGAGGTGTCATGATATAAAAATCATAATTATAAGAATATTTACAGCAACGAATTGATTGTCTTGAGGCGGACAGGTGGAGTCTCACCTGTACATGGGGACGGAGACAGTCCTCTCGTAATAATCCCAGGTTGAAGTCAGATCAGTTCGGCTCAGATTTGTGGCATAAACCCTCCACGCCGCCTGTAAGGACCGAGAGGAGATGATTGTTTCCATGGAAATAGCTACAAACCAGATCCTGATGGAGCAAGAGGGAACCTGTAGACTCCAGTGATATTCTAACTTAAGGCTGTGTGCTACTTCTGTCTGTAGTGGAGGTGATTTTAACATCACCTGCTCTGGTCAGTGATTTGAATCAGTTTGTGGGTTATCTTTGCAGAATTACCAACTAGTGTAAATGTAAATGTCAAAAATGTACCGATGGATTCCTTGTTTTCTAGTTTCATATGATGTCAGTACAACCTAAAAATCGCAAATTGCGTTAATGCATTAAAGAAAGGCGTTAATACTAATTTGTTTTAATGTGTTATTACCGCGTTAACTTTGACAGCCCTAAAAAAATGTAAATCAACTTTTATTGTCACACATTGTATTGTACACAGCACAGCACACAGTGAAATTTAGTCTCTGCATTTAACAGATCATACTATTAGGAGCATTGGGCAGCTACTATACAGCGCCCACAGAGTAGTTTGGGGGTTCGGGGTCTTGCTCAAGGGCACCTCTGCAGTGCCCAGGAGGCAAACTGGCACCTCTCCAGCTACCAGTCTACAGTCCGTACTTGGTCCGTCCAGGGACTTGAACCGGCGACCCTCCAGTTCCCAAGCCAAGTCCCCACGGGCTGAGCTACTGCTGCCCAGTGGCTCCTATTTGCAGTGTAGCCATGGCTGTACAGACAACTATCACTGGGTTACTTCCATACCGAAGAAAACTTAAAAATATGATGATTCACAGGCAAGTTATGTCTTTCTTTCTCTGATTTCAAAGTGGATTTATGGACATTTATTCTGGATGGACATCAGAGGAAATGATGTCCTCGGAAAGTCTAAGTCACACTGAATGATATCAATACATATGTCATGTCTGTGTGTTCACATTTCACTGAGTTATGATTTAGAGAAGGAGTACAATCAGAGTGTTGGTTCACCTGTACGAGTCCGGCTGCTGGGTTTCTTCTCTTCTCAAAGTGTTTCTGTCGGTGCTGCTCCTGAACCTTCAGAGCAAAACCAGAACCCAGGATCCCCTGAGAGACAGACAGACAGACAGACAGATAGACAGACAGACAGACAGATGAGCTGGGATGAACCAGATGGAGGTTCACCTGTGTCAGGTAAACTCAGGTAAACATTAGAGTGACTCACGGCGGGCAGAGCAAAGAATGAAACTCCGATCAGAGTGAAGGTTGCAGCCAGCAGACGTCCGTTCCAGGTGATGGGGAACTTGTCTCCGTAGCCGATGGTTGTCAAGGTAATCTGACAGAGACAGACACAGACCAGTCAGATTGTTCCATCACTGAGGATGAGACAGTAGGTCTTCCTCAATACAGAGTGCTAACGCCAGTCCTCCCACTCATTTGAATGTCATCCGAAAAGTTGTAGCAGAATCTACTTTTGGGCCACATCCACACTAATACGTTTTCCTTTTAAAAATGAAACCGATATCCGTCCAGACAAGTGTTTTAGGGCCGTTTCAGAATTAATCTTTGTCCATACTATCCATCCATCCATTATCTGTAACCGCTTATCCTATTCAGGGTCGCGGGGTGGCTGGAGCCGATCCAAGCTGACATTGGATGAAGGCAGGGTACACCATGGACAAGTTGCCAGACTATCACAGGGCTGACACATAGAGACAGACAACCATTCACGCTCACATTCACACCTACGGGACATTTAGAGTCAACAATGAACCTGCACGCTTTGGACTGTGGGAGGAAACCGGAGAACCCGGAGAAAACCCACGCTAACACGGGGAGAACATGCAAACTCCACACAGAAGGGCCCCGAGCCGGGTTTGACTCTCTGACCCTCTTGCTGGGAGGTGACAGTGCTAACCACTGCACCACCATGCCGCCCTCTCTCCATACTACCCCACCTGAAAACGCATATCACACGACCACTCACGTACACTGGGCATGCGTGTGCTGGTGTAAACAGGAATGGTGATTGATGCTGATGTCGTTTGTTTTCATGATGTTGCGGGATGAACCAGGGAAGGACATGTCATGACTGATAAGACCCAATCACGAAGCGAACGCTGGTGTCTGCGTCATCGTTTTCAAAGGTCTCCGTTTTTGTCAGTCCAGACTAAAATGCAAACGGGGAGATTTAAAACTAAAACGGGGTCAGCAGCGTTTTCAAACGACTCCGTTTTAGGGGTTTAGTACCGTGGACGCTAGGCATAAACGTAGCAAAAGTTGTGAAACGTCACACCGCCAAGCAACGCCTGATTTGGTGTGAATGCAGCCTTCGTGTGTATTGTCTCACCAGTCCCCACCAGAGGGCGTCTGCATACGTCTCAAACTGTTCGTTGTCCTCTTTTTCTGCCAAATAAACGAGGAAACTGGCCAGAATGAGACACAGGAAGCCGATATACCATGCAGTGATCAACTCCTGCAGAGGGAGAGAGACAGAGAGCGAGACACCATAGTAGAGTGAGACAGACAGAGAGAGAGAGAGACATCATAATGCAGTGAGACAACTGGTCACAGAGTTTAGACTAGACAAGTAATCAATAACTCTGATCGATACAGTCGAAACGATGAAACGATCAGATGTCAAGCTCCCTGTCAGGAAAATGATACCAATAAGCCAATACTGCTGACACACAGCGAAACACAGTGAAAGCAGTTGAAATGTCGGCTGAAGTAGAGGCAGTAGAGTAAAGACAGTTGAAGTGTTTGCATTGTAAGCAGTTGAAGTTTCAGTTAAAGTGTCAGAGCTGAAAGCAGTTGAAGTCAAAGTTCCGTATCTCAGTGAATATCTTTGAGTCTTGGACTGTTGGTCGACAAAACATGGCATCTGAAGCCATCAGCTCGGACCCTGTGAAACTGTTTTATGCTTTATACATGAAAATAATCAAGAAAATAATCTGCAGATTGATCAAGAATGAGAATAATCGTTAGTTACAGACACACAGACAGACAGGTATTTCCCAGGTTACCTTGCTGTGGGCGTAGACAACTGATCCCAGAAGTTTCCAGGTTCCTCCCCGTCGGTCCATCCTGATCATCCTCAGAATCTGAAGGAAACGAAGCGACCTGATGGCTGAAGTGGCGAAGACGTTCCCCTGAGTCCCTGCAGCCAACACTGAGATGGACGCTATCAACACCATGATGTCTGCAGACAGAAAGAGAGAGACAGATGACAAAATGTCTCAAATCATTCAACCATTTTAAACATGCTTTTCTTAGAGCCCTTTGCTCCTGCTGAGCTACCTGCAGGCTCACCTGTCTGAGGGTAAATGAAGCGTTGTTTAAATAATCAGACTCACCTCTTCTCAGGGTAAAAGAAGTGTTAAAGTCACAGAGTAATATAAGTGTTGTTGAATTCATCAGGCTTAGCTGTCTCAGGCTAAATGAAGTGTTGTTAAAGTCTGACAGTAAATGAAGTGTTGTCAAAGTCATCAGGCTCACACAAAGGGAGAGTGACTTTTTCTCTGCTCAGGTAGACATTACTCCTCTATATCATTACATAGTAAATAGAGCAAAAGAAATCTGAGAATAAATTTGTTAGTAAGTAAGTTAGTATGTGTAAGTGTTGTTAAAGTCTGAGGGTATATGAAGTGTTGTGTTGTTACTCTCAGACTCACCTGTCTGAGAGCAAATGAAGTGTTGTTTAAGTGTGAGAGCAAATTAAGTGTTGTTAAAGTCATCAGACTCACCGATGACACAGAAAGGTTTTCTGGCGAACTTGAGTCGTCCTCTCCATCCTCTGTACCGACAACAGCAACCTGCAGCCCAGATCCTCACAATGTACTCCACCCCGAACACCACGATGGTTACCACTTCCTGTTACACAACAGCACACTGTTAGAAACCAAGGTTGGGTCCAAAATCACTCACTCATTCACTACTCCCTACTCACTATCATAGGGACTTCTATGTAGAGGACTATATAGTGAGCTCATCAGCAAAATGAAAAAAAAAACACTTTCACACACTCACTCAACGTCGGCTAGGGGACCATTCATAATATATACAGTCATAAATATTTGTAATAAATACATATGGTAAGCTATTTTGTTGAGTTGTCTCTTAACAACATGCTCTGAGTGAATTTAAGTTTCCCTGGTAAGCAGTGATGCAGTGCATATGTCTGGGGCTTTTATTGTGAAAAGTAAGAACGGAAGGAGTAAAGTTGTATGCACTGCCGTATTTTCCCAAATCAATAAATACAAAGTACTTTGTGACCGTTTGTGTTGTGATGTGCTGCTCTGCTCACATCAAACTGATTATTTTTCACCACAACTCATGGATTTGTCTCAAATCGCGCTGTTCTCTCTCCTCTCGTCCGTCTGCCGTTTTTTTCCTTCAACGCAATGCATGATGATTTATCTTGCCTGTTTAGTGACCACTGGTTGTACCAAAGAACATATATTGCCAAGAAGTGAAAGTCAATTTCAGCGCCCAGGTCATATTTTACCGAAATGACCTGTGTTGAACAATACAACATCATAAATATAATAAGAGTTTTCAGTCCAAAATGGCGGCAGCGGCTGTTGTCAAAGAAACACTGGAGTACCATCTCTTTGCTTCTATGCTCTTTGGTTGTACACTACTTTTCACAGTGCATTGTGGGATATTTTGAGTCCACTATATGGGGTATAATAATTGTCACTATACATATAGTCCACTTTATAGTGAGTAGTAAGTGACTTCGGACACAGCCCAACTAATCATTATCAATTTATCTGCTGATTATTTCCTCAATTAGTCGATTAATCATTCAGTCTATAAAACATCAGAAAAGAGTCAAAATGCCAATCACAAGTTACCCAACAGAACCCAAGCCGAAGTCTTCAAATGTTTTTCCAAACAACAGTCCAAAAGTGTGAGTTTGGTTTTAACTTTTGTAAGGACACAGAGCTGTGTGTGTACTGTATATGTGTGTGTACATGTGCACGTATACTGAACACACACATGAATAGCATTCATCAGTCCAGGCTGCTGCTAACAGACATGTGTAGTGCAGCCAGTTACAGATCATCAGGTCAGATATCTCTAGGATCTAACTGGTTCAAATGAATTATAAACACAACCTGCCGACTGGTGTGAAATCAAACCTACACTAAAAGTTATCATGTTTAAAAACATCATCAAACTACAGAAACGTAGAGAAAACATGTTCCTAAAAATATCCCTTTATATTTAGCTTACCGCATGTATTCAGTTAATCCTCAGATCAGTGTGTGACTTTTTGATCTGACAATAAATGACGTGTATTTTTAACACCATCGGTCAGAGATTTACCAGAATGTAGAGAGCGTCCTCTGAGCTCTTCTCATACTCTTTGATGGTGGAGAACACAGACAGAACCAGACAGGAGAACACCAGCAGGAACCTGAACAGAGAACACACATTAAAACACACACTGACTCTCTGTTTCTGAATACTGATCTCAGATCTGTGTTTCAGGGGGGAAGATTGAGACTGTGACACCGGATCTGAGATCTCGCTGATCCTGAGAGCAGACCACAGTTAACTGTTTATTTTAATTGATATATCAAGTTAATATTAATCAATAATCATGAAGTTCTTGCTTCAGATTGATCGTAGTTATGATTTATTCAGACAGCTCTTGGATTGCTTTAAGGATGATTTTTTAATATGATTGCATTATAAATTATTTCTATTTATTTTACATGTCTCATGTTCTTGTGGCTGTCTCACTGTCTGGTTAAATAACAGTTAAATAATCATGTTTTATTTAATTTTCCATAACTATGTTCTTTCTCTAACATACTGTTGTTGTTATGTGCAGATGCTACAGTAAGAGAGGATCAAACCAGACTAATTGACCTCCTGTGTTTCTGTGAACTGGCTTTAGTCTAGTCATTTTATCAGTTCAGTGTGAAATTTGACTTTTATTGTGAAAATTGAGGAAGTCAAAAATGTTGTTGCTGTTCTGATAGATGCTAACATGCTAACAACAACATATAGGCCTGTTTGGGAACCAATGTGAGGACATAACCAATTAAAGCCTGATAGACCCTGCTAAAGGCAAGGCAAGGCAAGGCAGCTTTATTTGTACAGCACATTTCAACAACAGGGCAATCCAAAGTGCTTTACATAAACATTCAAGAACATTGCGACAAAGTGCAAAAGAACATTAAGACATAATTAAAACAGTTATAAAAACATTAAAACATTAAAGATTAGAAAATAAAAACAAGCTAAAAATAAAAGCTAGGATAGAAGCTAAAATAGAATAAAACACAAAAAAATAAAAGCTCCAGTGCAGTATAAGATCATTAACTGGTTTAATTAAAGGCAGCAGCGAACAGGAAAGTTGTACGCTTTGATATAAAAGAACTCAGAGTTGTAGCTGTCCTGCAGGTTTCTGGGAGCTTGTTCCAAATATTTGGTGCATAAAAACTGAACGCTGCTTCTGCACATTTAGTTCTGACTCTGGGGACACTAAGCAGACCTGATCCAGATGACCTGAGAGGTCTGGATGGTTCATAACACAGCAGAAGATCAGAAATGTATTTTGGCCCTAAACCATTTAGTGCTTTGTAAACCAGCAGCAGTATTTTGAAATCAATTCTCTGAGAGACAGGGAGCCAGTGTAGAGACTTCAGAACTGGACTGATGTGATCCACTTTCTTGGTCTTAGTGAGGACTCTAGCAGCAGCGTTCTGAATCAGCTGCAGCTGTCTGATCCATTTTTTAGGAAGACCAGTAAAGACGCCGTTACAGTAGTCAAGTCGGCTGAAGATAAATGGATGGACTAGTTTTTCCAAATCCTGCTGAGACATCAGTTCTCTAATTCTTCTTATATTCTTCTGGTGATAGAAGGCTCTTTGTAATTGTCTTAATATGGCTGTTAAAGCTCAGGTCAGACTCCATGACTACACCAAGGTTTCTGACTTGGTCCGAGCTTTTTAACATTACAGATTGTAGGTGAGCACTAAACCTTCAATCTTTCCTTTTTGGCTCCAAAAACTACGACCTCAGTTTTGTCTTTGTTCAGACAGGCTAAAGCTCATCAGACGGTCTGCTGGAATGTCCGCTACTGCTGTTCTCTTTACAGACATATTTCTATAGTTCCCCTTATGCTGATTTAGCTACTTGCAGCTCCTATTTTGCAGTGTACCCATGGATGTACAGACAGCTATCACTGGATTACTTTGATACTGAAAAAAAAAAAATTAAAAATGTGATGATTGTCAGGCAAGTTCTGAAGTGTCTCTTTTCTATGATTTCCAAGTGGATTTATGGACGTTTATTCTGGATGCACATCAGAGGAAATGATATCCCCGGAAAGCGTAAGTCACGCTGAATGAAATCGATATGTGTTTCATGTCTGGGTTCACATTTCACTGGCTTCTGAAGAAGAGAAGGAGGGAGAGTTTTGACTCTATTTCACCTCCAGCAGCATCTTTGCCTCCCCTTCCAACACTGCGGCGCTCCCCTGTCTTTCTCTTTTGTCTTTGTCCTGCTGAATGTCCATGTCTATTACAGAGTAAAGCTGGGTATCGCCACTGATTTCCTGAATCGATTCGATATATATATCTATATATATAACTATATATATAGTTATATATATTATATAAAATATATATGAGTGAGTGAGTGAGGTAGACAGACAGATGTAAAGTCAGGTATTTACACGTAAGCGTGGTAGATGAAGGCCCATCCTCGAGGTCTCTCCAGGACGTTGTACAGGAAGATCTGCAGTCGCCTGTAGAGAGCATTTCGCTTCGGAGGTTTCTTTCTTCCAGATATGCTGCTTCGCTGCCGCCGAGGACCCTCCTCCCCACCTGAACACAGGTATATATTCACTGATTCACAGTAATATTAACACACTGACTGACTCTAATATTGACACCCTGACACATCAGGACTGTCAGTTATATAAAACAGAAAAACAGAAAGTGAGAAGCAGGCTTGAATTACGTGTTTGTCATTTTAGCTTGAAAAATGGCATATCAGGACAAGTGCAATGCGTTAAGATGAACATCATACACACGTTTTTTTATGTTTTGCATTGACTTCCTCTTACTTCCTCTTTGGGTCTTAGTTGACTAAAATTTCTTTAGTCTATTAGTATTTTTTTATGCTTTTTCATGCTGAATTACTTATTTCCAAGTAACTTATGAGCACAAGATTTCAAGTGGTGTTTTTATGGGATTCTTTTTGGAGAAACTCAGTTTTACAGATCTGTCGATTAAATCAACTAATCAATTAGTCAACAAAATCGTATTAGTGTTAGTCGACTAATGTCGAGGACAGCCCTAATATCTACCAAGCGGCAACATCCGGTGCTGAGCAGTGAAGCCAATGTGGAAGTACAAAAAACTGCAGTTCATCGAATGGCCACTTGAGGCTGCAAGAGAGTCAATCCCCATAGTGTGTGAATGTAGACATGAAGTAGACATGTAGTGTAAAGCGCTTTGAGTGATCGTAAGACTAGAAAAGCGCTATATAAGTCCAAGTCCATGTTAAAATGTCCAACTTTACAGCAGAAATAAACATGTTTACAGCCAAAAAACGTTTTGGTCTGTATTGCTAATTTCCCCTTTGATGACAAGCCTACTGAGGGTGAATTTTTATATAACTCACCCGTTGAAATTATATTAGGGCTTAAAGTTATGCATAATTAAGGGCGTGGCCGCTTTGAGCGACAGGTGGGTGCCGTCGAAGCTGTCAGCTGTCTGCTAGGTGTCACCTCAGCTAATTCACTGAACTTAACCTCTCAGCCATGTTTGTGATGTTTGTGCCTGTTGGATATATTTTAATGCACATATCGGACAAATAATATGGCTCGCTGTGCGGTTAATTGTACGCCGGGCGTCCTGATGGCCAATGTGCGGGCGTTGGATGATGGGCTGCCGCTGGATGACCTCAATGTCCGCATCAGTTTCCAACAGGATATCGGGAACTGTAATGTCCGTGAAACTTGGCTAAATCCTGGAATACCGGACAGCGCCATTCAACCTGTGAATCTTTTTCCATATACCGATCTGACAGAACAGAGGACTCTAAGGAAAAAGAGAGTGATGTCATACGGACTTGTGTCTTCTACAGGAGCATATAGGCCTACCATTGTTTCACAATCTCATAGCTCATGGTAAGTCTACCTTGGAAGACTACCTTATTTTATTTTTAAAGTGTTCTTGTTGTTGTTATTGTGCAGGGATTGGTCGGGCTGGAAGAGTGGGTGGGGAAAAGAAAATAGAAAAAATGGTGACCTGTAAACCCGGCAATGGGTTTATTGCTTATGTTTTTCCCCAATAAAAACATTCTTTTTAAAAAAAGAGAATTAATCAATATTCAAAATAGTTGTCAATTAATTTTCTATTGATCAGCCAATACATAAACTGTTCCAGCTTTATTGATGTTACTTCATATTTTATTTATTATCAACAAATCCCATAAAAACACCAAACTGATCTGTCACAGGATCAGTCACAACTGAAGTGTCACAGGGTTCTACTTGGACCCTCTCCAAATGGGAACACAGGTGAAGTCACAGATATAGAGATGGATGAAACGCATTGTGTCAGCCGCAGATTTGTGCAAAAATATTTACAAATAAAATGTGGAAAAACTAAAAACCGCCCACAAACGCACAGAACAAACATCATATCAGACATTAAACATCTATTAAAGATGAATAAAGATCTACTACAATGTTCAGATGAATAGCCCTTTAATAAAGATTAGCTGAATGTGCAGCGCTACACTTCAACTGACAATGACAGTTCAGTTCAAACCTCAGTTGAAGTAGTTGAAGTGTTAATTGATGTGTGGAGGCTGAAAGCAGTTGAAATGTCAAATTGTTAAAAATCAGTTGCTTTCATCGTCTATACACATCAGCTAACACTCGATCTACAATTTACTCTTTAACTGATTCAAACACTTCAACCCGAACCATCAGCACTTACAGTGACACCTGAAAACTGTTTTCAGTGCTCATTCAGGACACAGCCTATCTTTTTAGTCGGTTTGGATCTAAACATTTGCATATAGACTAGCCTGTCTTCATTGTCATATTTTAATTAAAGCTGAAGTAGGAGAGATTGGAGCAAATATGATTAAAAAAAGTAAATTTTATAAAACGGTTGCTATATCGTGACAGTAGAACATGAAACAGGTAACCTAAAAAAATCTTGTTCCTCTGTGTCCTCTGGTGCTCCAAACAGCATCTGCAAGATTTCACAGACCGGAGGAAAACAAGCAGTAAGAGCTGATCTGAGGTCTGCTGTCAAGCTGCTGTCTATGAGAGCCGGCTGTCAATCACTCGCGAACTCTGACCAAACGGTTAAACTAGGCAGCGCTGATCAAATATGAATTAATATTATGTTACGTTAATGCCTATTTCTCTCCTCAAATGTTTTCAGAATCATCTTGTAGTGCACGGTTTAGCTGTAAAATGATAAAGTTTGTGACGCCGCCGCCATTGTGAAATCTGTAAAGGAACGCCAAGTACCGGTCACATGACCGGAGCACAGCCAATAGGAACGCTCTCTCAATGAAATGACCTGTGATTGGTCAAAGTCTCCCGTCACAGGCTAGATGTTCTAAAGCCTGTAAACAGAGCCATGAGGAGGAGCAGAAGTCTAGTTATCTCTCAGAACACTTGAATTACAATATGCTGAAAGGTTATTATGGGATTTTTGCCCAATGATGCCAAAAATATACTGCCTACTGCAGCTTTAACTACTACAGGTTTGATACAAGTCATAAAGCCAGCAAACAACCATGAGAGCCATTAGCCAATCACATTTAAGCACCCATCTGACATGCTTACAGTTAATAACTCCTCCTTTAATGTAATTGGTCCCAATGTGCAGGTCGTTTTCATTTTGTTTCAATCACTGCAGATCAGTGATCAGATCCAGGTATGTTTCCTTCTGGTTCTCATGTTTACATGAGATCATCAATCATAACTGGTCCTATGATTGATGATCTGAGAGCTTCCTCACTGTGGTCATAGACACAAACAGGCTACATACATACACACCACACACACACCGTTAACGGTCCCCGGTATTTACCGCATGAACCGGCAGCTGTGTCGTGTGTTTGAGGTGTTTACCTGCTATGAGCAGAGCTCCGTCCCTGCTGGACTCGGTCCCCCCGGCCTCCAGACCCACGAAGCCGACCTTCAGCTTCTTCTGGTCGGCCTGCGCTCCGGGGAACACCCCGCCGTTCCGGGATTTCTGCACCATGACGGAGGGACCTGCACCGACCTGCCGATCTACTGCCAGCCCGCAGGCAGAGCGCCGAGGCCGGTCAGACCCGGCGGGAGCATCGCTGCTACGGAGCGGAGGAGGAGAGGAGAGGAGGAGAGAGGGATGGAGGAAAATAAAACCCGCAGGGCGACAGACAGCAGCAGATTGGCTGATCAGCAGATTTTTTTTCTCACCGACTTCCCGCACAAAAAGGAAGTGGGATGACGTCACCGACAGCTATTGATCAGCTCACAGATAAAAAAAAATAATCATTTTAAAAAAGCCACAGATCAGATGATCAAATTTGATCAGTTACTGAAAAGAAACAGACAAAGGAAGAAGCTTATCATCTCTCTCCATCACCATGGTAACCAGATAATCTGAGGGTGGTAACCATGACAACCGGAGGAGAGGCAGCTGGAGTCATTTATATCTTTATATTGAGTTAACCGAAACACAGCACAGGAGGGCTGTGACATCACAAGGAGGAGTAGTCGTGATTGGCTCATTCATATTTATGAAAGATAAATGTTCAACATTGTTAACATGTGATTTGGACAGATTGTTGTTTTGATGCTTTGGCAACGTTGTTCTTGAAGCTTTCATGCCAATAAAGCCCCATTGAAATTAATTGATGACATCACACTAAAGGACCAATCAGAATGTGAGGTTTTTACACACACTGTTTATTAAACCTGCAGGTGACATCATGACTCAAGTGACATCATCACTTAGTAACACCTGTCTTCACTCAGGTGACATCATCACTCAGTAACACCTGTCATCATGCAAAACCTGTGACAGCAGTAACTGTTGATTCTGATTGGCTGGTTTACAACTACACAAACACACAAGCACATTTTTAAATTTGGTTGGTCAGAAAGGTCAAAGGTCGGGGTCAGTCAGAGAGATTAAAGGTCAGGGGGGCCAGTCGGAGAGATAAAAGGTCAGGGGTCAGTCAGATAGGTTAAAGGTCAGGGGTCAGTCAGAGAGATTAAAGGTCAGGGGGGCCAGTCGGAGAGATAAAAGGTCAGGGGTCAGTCAGAGAGGTTAAAGGTCAGGGGTCAGTCAGAGAGGTTAAAGGTCAGGGGTTCAGGGGTCCTGGAACAGGGCGGAGTAAAAGGCGGGTTCAGAGCGGCGGCTCCGGTAGCGAAGGATGATGTCATTGATCATGTGCTTCCTTCTGACATGGGACGGAAGGGCAGAGTCACTCTCTAACCGTCGCCGATGGTAACAGTTGATCACCGTCTCTCTAACCAGGAAACCTGGAGACAGAGAAAGAAACAAGGTCTGTTTCAATAGTGTTTCATTCATGAAAATACATTCGTTAAAGGTTTTTGTCCCTCGATGAAGACGAGACTAAACTGACTACTTTAAACAATAACCAACTAAACCTCCAGACTATCGAGGAGATAAAAGACAGACTGTTATTATTTTCATTTATATGTATCATTTAATAATCCAGATTATCTTCATCTGTAGGAGGATAAGTACAGCTGACCTTCACAAGATAGCATTATAGTGCAGTGAACAGCAGGATAGTTGGTGCCATCGTCATCCCTCCGAGATTTAGTATGTAGATCGACTTCATGTCATCCAAATATTCAATGACTTTAGATGTCGTTCAGACAGTTAAAGAGAACCTCACCCCCAAAATTGTCTTTTCTATATTAATTACGTGCACCCCGCATTACCTTGAATTCGTGGAGAAAACTTTGCTTTTCTCGCTTGCCTCCACGGTGAACGAAGAATCAAATAATGGAGAAAAGTGTTGATGAATTGAGGTGAATGGGGGCCGCGTTTAACATCAGCAAAACTAAATCCAAACATCCATTTACAAACTCTCACACAATTCGTGCAGTATAATCCAAGTCTCATTTATCTAGTCGCATGCTCACTACTTCCCAAATGCATTTATGCCAAAAACGCACAAACAAGCTCACGTTTGCACACGCGTGCTACACGTCCCTATGATTATTATTCATGCAGAAGTGTTTTAAATAGTAAGGTTTTAGCAAAGATGCATGTGCTTGGGAAGTAGTGAGCATAAGACTGGATAAATTAGACTTTGAGTATACTGCACAAGTTGTGTGAGAGTTTGCAAATGGATGATTTGATATAGTATTGCTGATGTTAAAAGCGGCCCCCATTTACTTCAATTCAACAGAAATTTTCTCCGTTTTTGGATTCTTTGTTCGCCATGGAAACATGTGAGAAAAACTATGTTTTTTTCACGAATTCAAGGTAACGGGGTAAGTATTTGATATACTAATAATCATTTTGGGGTTGAAGTATTCCTTTAAAGGTCTGGGCCCAAATGAAGCAATGAAGGTTTTACTTCCACTCTGGTCTTCCATACCTCTAGTGACCATACCTTTTTGCTCCCTCCAAATTTGGGGGGTCTATTTGCCACCTCTTACAACTTGTCACAATCCAATATCTATTTAGTTATTTTCAAGTCAGGATTTTGGTTAAAGCACACCACTAATTTTCCACCTAGTCTACTTCCCTCTGGTATTGATCTCCTCTATGTGGGGACAGACAGACAGACAGATAGACAGACAGACATACCCAAAGACCTCTTGCTGACCACACTCCCGCTGACCAATGGGACAACCAAACTGAACTTGCTGGTGGTGTTTCCATGGAAATGGATCCGGTAGAGTCCAGTTTTCAGAGGATAGACAAAGATCAGCTGGACATTTGACGCACTGACAGACAGAGAGACAGTTTTGTCATTAATGAGACTGAAGCAGTTTGTTACAGTGTATTTGGATGTTTCACCTGGTCGGTGTTTCTGCCTTCATCTCTGACAGCAGGTCGGACAGAGGGAAACTCTCTGAAACACAAAGTCACAAATCTGTTCTCACTTCATCACTCCAGAAAACTACGGCTTATTGTCACTCCCCAATCTATTTTGGACTGGTTTATTCTGACCAAACAACTGATCTCATCTGGCTTGGTGCACTCATTTATACTGGTACTAGTTAGAACAATACTAAATTATTATAATTACTAATATAACTACTTATTATAATGTTAATATAAAGTTAGTTACCGATATCCTCGAAGCGTTCGACCCAGACTATCAGGAGTTTGGATTCAGAGCCGACGGACGACAACACAAAACGAAAAGACTTGATGTCTTCAACTGGAGAACTCTGGACAAACAGAAAGGTCAGAGACTGACAGAAATAAAGATAAGTCATAACGACATGAAAAAACTTTTATTTTGAAGGTCCATACTGTGGGTTGAGGGGCGGAGTCTTGGCTTGGCTCAGAAAGACTCAAGTTGGATGGCAGCTCAGTCGGAGGCTCCGCCTTGTCTGGACTCTTCGACAAATCAGCCACTTTACACCAAACAAAAAGAAGAATTTAATAAAATAAAAGGAAATAACTCTGATTTTCTCCTTATATGGTACCACCTTTCCTAAATGGTATCACCTCTACTTATATGGTACCACTTTTCCTTATATGGTCACACCTCTCCTTATATGGTCACACCTCTCATTCTATGGTACTACGTGTCCTTATAGGTACAAAAGAAAATGGCAATGGTTGTTAGCTTTTATGGTGACAAAAGAACATACGTCATTGGGGCCGTAAAGTGTGGTCGCAGCTCGTTGGTAGCTTGTCCTTCTCCGAAGCGGCGGGAAGTGAGGCGGAGGGACCGTTGGACTCAGCGCTGCTGCTGGCCACCAGCTCACTGTTGCCTTTTAGCAACTGCTAGCTATCTAACTGGCAGACAGCAGGCTAGTTAGCTAGCTTGCTAATTCCGCCATACTTTAATGCCATACTGGTAACAGAAAATGAGGCGAATAAGTTGTCACTCACATGGCGATAGAAATGTGCTTTCCTCCACTGAGACAACAGTTTGTGGCTGAAGCATTAAGTTGTTAAATTGTAATTATTTACTCTGGCTCTCTATGCTTTCTAACATGACTTACTACTCCACTGCTCGTTTGAATCGTTATTGCAAAACCACACCTCAGTGAGTCCACAACTGGCCATTAGTCACTTTGGTCTATACGGAAATGAGCCCGCTACAACGTCGCAATGGCGACGGTACACATAAAAATGGCAGCCGTTCTAACCACCCTACTACATTGGGAATGTCCGTCCTGCTCTTATTCTATTTCTATGGCACCACCTCTCCTCATATGGTCAATACAGAAGAGTTTAGTGACTATTATTAGATCACTCACTGTATGATGATGAGGGGACGATGAAGGTGATCTCTGTCAGAGCATTGGCGTACATCAGGACAAACCTCTCTCCATTAAACACGCCCCCTCCACTGTTGCCCAGCACAGCAGGGAATTCTGGGAGACAGAAAACAATCAATCAACGATCAAGGAGAACAGAGTGACCCCAGGTAATGTTGGGCACCCTGGACTTCTAACCCCCAAAAGGCACAACTAGACCACACTGTCAACCATCACACCAAATGTGAGGTTCCTAAGTGAAATAGTTTCCGAGTTTTGCTCCGGAAACGAAAGTGTGACACACAAATGGACGGAAGGATGGACAGATGGACGGAAGGACAAACACGGTGAGCGGTATATATTAAATTATATTATAATTATATATTATATTATATATATTTTTACCCCCAACCACATTGTCGCGGGGGTATAAAAACCCAGAGTAACAGTGTAAAGTCCTGTTGGCGCCACCTGCAGGCTGATTGTTGGATTTAAATCAAATTTAGTAGTTTAAAGGTGCTATTGATAACATTCATAACATTCAGCCACTAGATGTCGTATTCTCCCTCTCCCGTTCCATTGCATTCACTTCAAAACAAGTCGTTGTCAGGCACTGACCCTCAATCTCAGTCATTTATCCGTTTTTTCCACACTAACTGATGACCCAGAGGTACCACGTGATACCAACGTTGTTATACTATCGGCTCACAAGCCTTGTTAGAAATGAGAACCGAACGTCAGATATCTTCCACGGAGATAAACAAAACATGAATTTTGGACCAGCCAACATTTTTTAAATGATTCATTCACAATCACAATATTTATTTTTTCATGAAAAGCCATACTTTTCTTCAGCACTTTTCTAAAAGCTCTGTGGATGTTTTTTTTTAAAAAAATTTTTATATTCATCTACATAAATATGTTAATAATAAGACCTCATGAATATTATCTGAAGTCCAGGGATTCCATGAACACCACAAACATTACAAGACTGAGTGAAAGACAACAAGACACTGTGCAGTAAAGATCATTAAGAAAATGTGTAATATTAAAACAACAAATCAGAATTTACAATATGACATATAGACGGTTCTTTTTGTTTATGTTCCCTCAAAAGAGGCTGAATAAAACGGTTAACTGTCAACCTGAAAAGTGTTCCTATACTCATTAACATTCAAAATCTGATTTCTGTTATGTAATGATGTTCATCTGATCTGACATATTGTGTGTCAGTCGAGTTTCAGTAGATGTCAATAGATGTGAGTGGACTCACCTGCTGAGTTTGTCCTGCAGCCTCTAACAGAGCCGAGTCCTGAACCAGGTTCAACATGGCCGCTACACAAAACAGAATTCATTCAGGCTGTGTGAACGCGGAGAGTGTAACACAGTAGAGTCTGACAGAATGAAAACAGTAGAGTCTGACAGAATAACAAACCCACAATGCACTGCTACATGTTTCACAGATAGACACAGAGCACAATTGCTGAAGTCTAGTGGTGGCTGTAGCACTTGCATCTTTCACTCGCCAATAACCTTAAACTTTAAAAATGAAAAAGAAGAATTAAAAAACATAAACGGTTTCTGAATTATGGGTAGAATGTGTTAAACAGAGGAATATGGTCGCGCACCAACGACAGAGCCGACTATTTTTATTGTTACCGTGGTATGGTTTCAAATGTGCACCATTATCCTGCAATGAGTCTGTGTGTATAATACAGTTTGCATTCGTTCTAGGGCTATAGAACGAGTGTTGTAAAGTCAAAAAAGTCAAACTTAATTGAAAAAAGATAGATGTTATCATTTCCAAAACTCACAACATGTTTTTATTAAACAAAATATTCTGCTTCAATTCTTATTTGTTGGCGTTTAGCCTTTCAAAAACAACATTTCCACTGCAGTCAAAAAACTGTTCAGCTTGCTGGCGCACACGAAGGGAGGCACCACGGACGGAGGATTATCCTGCAGTGAGTTTGTGTATAAAACACGGTAATACAGTTTACATCTGTTAGTACAGCTTCGAGCTTCCTTTGTGGCTTATAGCGGCCAGTCTAGTCAGTCTAGTGGTCAGTTGATGTGACCGACATTGCTTTCAACTCTAAAGCAAACGCAGGTTTCAGATTTCATTATATAAAATGTACTAGGCCATATAACATCGCTTGTGTTATAGTGGAATTTGGATAAATCAGAAATATTCAGTATATATTATATTTGCAAAGGCCTTAGCTAACTACAGTAGCTTAGCTAACATAGCTAACATTAGCTAACAGCTAACTTCATCATCATCCACCATCATTTTAGTCATCAACTGCACCCCTGCTAGACGTACGGTGCTAAAATAATTCTTTGACATGCTTAAATCTAATGTGTTTAGCTAGCTAAAGGCATTTATTATAGTGTTTCAGCCCTTGGTTGCATATTGTGGCACTGATTGTTTTTCCCCTCCGGTGGGAGTGGTTTTAAACTTTAAGCAGAAATCTATGACTGACCCAGTATTATCTGTGTGTTGGAGATGAATGAGTGACTGAATGAATCAATGAGTGAATGAATGATCAGGATGTGAAACTGACCGAGTATTAGCTGTGTGTTGGAGGTGTTGGTCTCCGTCAGAGAGAATAGGGGCCCACTTCATGTCAAACTCATCTTGACAGGTTGGAATGTCAGGCATGTCCGGAACGAATTGGTGTCCAATGACAGGCTGCCACGTCATACCGGAAACCACGCCCACCCCCCTTTTTTCCCACGCTACGTCATAGTAGGCGTATTTCTTCCCCCTCCTCCATGGGAATTTTTTTTAAATCCTACGGGGGCGAGGTGAAAAATGAGAGGAGTGTGAACTCTTTTTGAGAAAGAATAAAATAAAGTGGATTTTTTCATTCTTTCCTTCTACCTTGTACTCACCATGGATCCTCAAGCGTTGATTACGATTGAAATGGAGAACTGTAAGCCTTTGAAAGAAGAAGAAGAAGAAGAAGAAGAAGAGGCTTCGTCTTCCTCTAACAGAAAACCTTCTGATGGCTGGTCCTCATCATTGCTCACTCAGACGCCTGTAACAGTTTATCAAGATGTTACTGAGGTACCAGGAGCTCCAAAGAGATGTATGATGTATGTGTGCCGTACTCAGATGCCTCCTCCTTCAGGATCTCTGCATGAAGAATGGTCTCTATATCCCTGGATGTCTGGATCCTGGGGTTATGTGTTCAAGTATGAGTTGGGTGAGCTGTGGATGTACCAGCTGGATGAGGGGGAAATTCTGGGTCCTTCAACCATCGTGACGGTGTTGAGCATCGAGGATTGGGCTGTGATGAAACTGATGATAAGGATGGCTGTTGCTATGACTAAGAGCCCTGTGGAAGAAGAAAACAAAGAGGCCTCATCTGAAGAAGAGAGCGAGGATGTTGATGTGACTACGTCAGATTCAGGTTGTTGTTGTTTGGAGGAGGAGGAGGACGAGGAGGATGAGAATAAGGAGAATAAGGAGAAAAAGGAAAACGGAAAGAGAGTGCATAGTCCTATTCGTCCTCCTCTTCAGGAGAAACGTCAGAGATTGGGTATTCGGTCTGAGGACCTGGAGTTGGCTAAGATGAAAATCATTTTGGGAACAATATGGCCATCCAAAAGCACAGGCTCAGGCAAATGGATGACTCAAGCCAGTCTGCGTTCACAGGCATCCCCGGAACAGGAGAAATCTTTCAGCATCTTTGTGATGGAGAGATTTAATCCTGACTGTGGGTTATTCCGCAACGTTCTAGTGATACCAGCGAAGGAATGGCTCCGTAGGATGTTGGAGATAAGGGAGAGGATTTCTACCCTTTTCCAGAGTTGTCGCAACTGGAGAGAGGCGATGGTGGTAAGAAAAACTCTAAAATTTTGAGTTTCGGGGGGAAAAACAATTACCCCTCCTTGTACCTCCCACTTCTAAACCACAATTCCCACGCCTCCTTGTACCTCCCACTTCTAAACCACGCCTTTTACGTTAAATTACCACAATTCCCACGCCTCCTTAACCACGCCTCTTTGAACCTCCCACTTCTAAACCACACCCCCCTTCTGGAATTATAAAGAAAGCCGTCATTCCCGTTGCACTTTTTGGATATGACCTACCTACGACCAAAGCCACCCTCTGTCCTCGTAAGCTCTTCTCTTCTTCTTCTTCCGACTTCATCTACCTCGGCTCCATGGATTTAACAGAAGTTTGTCAGCAAAGTATGGACGATGTCTCGGAGGACGAGCAGACGGTGCCCGAAGTACAGAGCCAGGCCTTGGAGGACGAGCAACCGTTGTCCAAGGTAGCGGAGGACGAGCAATCGTTGTCCCTGTTAGCGGATAAGGACCTGGAGGACGAGCAATCGTTACCCGAGACACCTCCTTGTTCGGAGGAGGAGGATGATGATGAGAATAAGGAGAATAATGTGGACGTGGTTGACGGTTGGATGGATGGATGTATCGTGGACTGCATCAAATCTGCTGTTTATCATCTGCTCAACCTGACTATCCGCAAGTACCGCGTCGATGAATGCTATGGATGTCAGGTCAATCATCCTAGCCAGAGAAATCATGGCTGCTTGGAGGTGTTGGAGGAAGACTTTCTCCAGGATCACTATGAACATTTGATGAAACGACTCAACACCCCTCGCTTCATTCCCTCCATTCAACGTCTGCTGATGAGCCGCAACGTCAACATGGATGATCTCAGAGTCCGGATGGTGGCAGAGACTCTCCTGCATGAGTTGAAAACGGCCAAGTGTAGATGGGAAGCTCTCTCTGAGGCGTGTGAGAATCTGACCGGAGAGGATACTGAGAAACTGAAACAGCTGCAGGCCCCGACGACAGCTGCAACGTCTATTGATAAGTTGAAATGATCTGACCGTACCTTGTTACCAAATGTTTTCTTTTTGGTAATCATATATCCAAAGTTTTTTTTACCTTGTTACCAAATGTTTTCTTTTTGGTAATCATATATCCAAAGTTTTTTTACCTTGTTACCAAATGTTTTCTTTTTTTTAGTAATCATATATCCAAAGTTTTTTACCTTGTTACCAAATGTTTTCTTTTTTTTAGTAATCATATATCCAAAGTTTTTTACCTTGTTACCAAATGTTTTCTTTTTGGTAATCATATATCCAAAGTTTTCTTTTTGGTAATCATATATCCTGTTTTACTTCAGTTTTGTAGTTTGTATATATATATATTTTTTTAGTAATCATATATCCAATGTTTTCTTTTTGGTAATCATATATCCAAAGTTTATTTTACCTTGTTACCAAATGTTTTCTTTTTGGTAATCATATATCCAAAGTTTTTCTTGAGTTTTATTTTTTGGTAATCATATATCCAAAGTTTTATTTTTGGTAATCATATATCCTGTTTTACTTGAGTTTTGTAGTTTGTATATTTTATTTTTTTTAGTAATCATATATCCAAAGTTTTTTACCTTGTTACCAAATGTTTTCTTTTTGGTAATCATATATCCAAAGTTTTTTTACCTTGTTACCAAATGTTTTCTTTTTGGTAATCATATATCCAAAGTTTTTTTTACCTTGTTACCAAATGTTTTCTTTTTGGTAATCATATATCCAAAGTTTTTTACCTTGTTACCAAATGTTTTCTTTTTTTTAGTAATCATATATCCAAAGTTTTTTACCTTGTTACCAAATGTTTTCTTTTTTTTAGTAATCATATATCCAAAGTTTTTTACCTTGTTACCAAATGTTTTCTTTTTGGTAATCATATATCCAAAGTTTTCTTTTTGGTAATCATATATCCTGTTTTACTTCAGTTTTGTAGTTTGTATATATATATATTTTTTTAGTAATCATATATCCAATGTTTTCTTTTTGGTAATCATATATCCAAAGTTTATTTTACCTTGTTACCAAATGTTTTCTTTTTGGTAATCATATATCCAAAGTTTTTCTTGAGTTTTATTTTTTGGTAATCATATATCCAAAGTTTTCTTTTTGGTAATCATATATCCTGTTTTACTTGAGTTTTGTAGTTTGTATATTTTATTTTTTTAGTAATCATATATCCAAAGTTTTTTACCTTGTTACCAAATGTTTTCTTTTTGGTAATCATATATCCAAAGTTTTTCTTGAGTTTTGTAGTTTGTATATTTTATTTTTTTTAGTAATCATATATCCAAAGTTTTTTACCTTGTTACCAAATGTTTTCTTTTTGGAAATCATATATCCAAAGTTTTTCTTGAGTTTTGTAGTTTGTATATTTTATTTTTTGGTATTCATATATCCAAAGTTTTCTTTTTGTAATCATATATCCTGTTTTACTTGAGTGTTGTATTCTCGAGTTTGTATTGAGATTGTAACCTGTTGAGTAAAAAAAAAAAATGCTATCAGCGAATTCATTCTTTTGGATCTAAGTTACGGCATCCATGAGTTGTGTGATCTGAAGAGTTTTTTTTTATTAGGGAGTTACCTCATACCTGCATATAAAGGTTTGGTCTTCTGCCTGTGTGAATCACAGACACCCTTGTACTTTTTGCAGGATTACTAGACCACATGTTTGTATGCTCGTATAGTAATGCAAACTTGGGTTGGGTTGTGTCTGATGTCAGAGCCCATTTGTATGAGCTCAGTGTTTCATTGGAAGGTCAGAACATTTCAAACATGTACTTCTTAAACCATTTAAAAAATATAAAAATAAAATCTTGACCCAGGATGTTTGCATCCCTGGGTCCATGTTTGGTTGCGTATTTAGCAATTTTCCATGGATAAATAACCAAACGGACATTACAGGATTTTTCCAGTGCAACTATTAGCCATTGCTTCTACAGGTAACCAGGCATGTTGAAAGCGGATACAACAAAAATTTTTTTGCCAGCCCTCGGAATGAAGTGGACAAGGTAAAAAACAAACAAAGTTGTAAGCCAATGATAAAAGTTTTTACTGCTTATTTAGCACTCAATAAACAACAATTTAACTACAGAGAATGTAAAGATGGCTTATAAGCAGTTTACACAGGGAACGCATTTCATAATGTGAACCTCTGTTTTTAAATGGCCTCCCTTTAAAAAACATTTTTGATCTTTTAGGAACCCCTTTCTACACTGTTCTATAGTAAAAAATTAAATTAGTGTACATGAATGGGAAGTGGCCTGCAAACAAACTGTCAAAACAAGCAATAGTAAGTCATAAACTATGAAATCAAAAACATTGCAAACATGTAATTTATTATGCACTTTAAGGACATATAGAATGCAAAATAATAATAGAAATAAAAGGTGTCCCAAAATGTAGTCAGAAATGCTGTGTAATTGCATAAATTACACATGCATTCCCAGTATAATATAGTCACTTATAATAATAATAGTAATATCACTTTCTTTCATAGTAATATTTTAATGAAAGAATAAACCATAGGACATGTAAATGGTAACTGGTTTGGTGAAACCATAATATTAAATAATAAAAAAATGTCATGATCCATTTGTCAGTTTATAAGGGACTGAGGTGGTCCAGTTTAAATGAACATGTGAAAAAATATCAAAATTACATGATGTTTATGATGTTTTGACCAAACAGCTGCAGAATTATGAGAAATTACAGTCACTCTCAACCCCTGTCTTTTAGATGGATGTGACTGTTCAAAGTCTAAAAAAAAAAAGAAGAAAAATCTAACATTTTCTAAACGTTTCAAATCACCAATCTCTTAGATGCTTAAAATTAAAAAGTATTCTAAATCATAGTACTTACACACATTAGTTTCTTTTGGATGTAGGTTTTAGAAAAGGATTTGCATTTTAAACATACTTGAACCTGCTTAGAATAGATATAAAGTATTTGTGAAGGTGAGCAAGATGTAAGGAGAATGAGAGTTTCAGAATGTAAAACCTCGAGCTGACTGAATACTGACTGCATCAAAGCTGTTAGACTTATGAACTGCCTTTTTTTTATTTCAATTGTATGTTAGTAGTAGTAGTTACACACCATGAAATATTTTGCTTGCACCAAAAAAAAAAAATTTTTGGTTATTTTATGTTTTGTCATTATGTTCCCTTTGCTGCAGGTAAAGTAAATTACAGTCTATTATATATATATATATATATATATATATATATATATATATATATATAAATTTGGGCTGTCAATCGATTAAAATATTTTAACCTCTCAGCCAATATTTTATTTCCATTATTCATGGACAATCATGCAAATTAATTGCATATTTTGTATCTGTTCAAAATGTAACTCAAAGAGAGATTTGTCAAGAATTTAATACTCTTATCAACATGGGAGTGGACAAATATACTTGCTTTATGCAAATGTATGTATATATGTATTACTGGAAATCAATTAACAACACAAAACGATGACAAATATTGTCCAGAAACCCTCACAGGTACTGCATTTAGCATAACAAATATGCTCAAAACATAACATGGCAAACTGCAGCCCAACAGGCAACAACAGCTGTCAATGTATCAGTGTGCTGACTTGACTATGACTTGCCCCCCAAACTGCATGTGATTATCATAAAGTCTGTAAAGGGGAGACTCGTGGGTACCCAAAGAACCCTTTTTCATTTGCATTTCTATATAGGTCAGAGGTCAATGGACCCCCTTTGAAAATGGCCATGCCTGTGTTTCCTATTTTCATTCTAGCTTTAAAACTGAGCCTGTTACAACCTCCAAAAGATCGATTGAGTTAATGCGTTAAAGAAATTAGTGGTGTTAAAAAAATAATTCGCATTATGCTTTATTATGCTCAAATCATAACACGGCAAACTGCAGCCCAACAGGCAACAACAGCTGTCAGTGTGCTGACTTGACTATGACTTGCCCAAAACTGCATGTGATTATCATAAAGTGGGCATGTCTGTCAAGGGGAGACTCGTGGGTACCCATAAAACCCATTTTCAGGTCAAGGGATCCCTTTTAAAATGCCCATGGCAGTTTTTCCTTGCCAAAATCTCAAAGCGCACAAAAAGTGTAATTTAGAGTGTTATTTAACCTCCTTTGTGACAAGCTAGTATGACATGGTTCGTACCAATGGATTCCTTACTAGCTCCACTCTAGCTTTAAAACTGAGTCCTCTACAACCTCTGAAAGATCAGTTGTGTTAATGCGTTAAAGCGTTAAACAATCACAAGAACGCTTTATTATCGTTAACTTTGACAGCCCTAATATAATACTCTATATATATATATATATATATATATATACATACTGTATACTGTATGTGCATATATATATGTATGTATGTATATATATATATATATGTATACAGTATATGTATATACACACACACATATATGTATATCACACCCTACCTGAAAATTTCCCCACTGTGGGACTAATAAAGGAATATCTTATCTTATCTTATGGTTGTTTGTTGCAAAAAATAATACAATCAAGTGAATTATGAATTGTAGTTTTAAAGCTACTGTCGGCGAGATGAAGACAACTAAGAATAGTGCATCTCCTCCCTCAGTGCTTCCTCCTTTCAAATAAGATTCACTTGTTTGCAAGTGCAACTTAAAGCCACTATGTGTAGAATTTGAAAAATTCCAACTTCGGTTCCCCCCAATGGCTGTAAATTGACATTGTAGCAGATGAAAATGTACTCCAATACCCACCACCAACTAGCCATTTCAGCAAAGATAGACAAATTATCAAAGCAGGTGATTGAGCATCACTATATTCTGGAGTGAGGTTAACGGTCAAATAAGTAGTAAACTCCAATCTATCTATAATCATGTCTAAAACATTCAAATTTGTGGATCCCAAAGTGTAAACAATGTGCTGGAGTATGGCAATGGAATATTTAATTGGATTTCTTTTGGTCAAACTTTGCCTCCAGCAACCCGCTTCCTCAGTTCTTGTATCATGCCGTAACCCGGCCAGCGTTTGCTGTTATACAATAGTATATACATGTTTTTAAAGTGCTATTGCATATCAAAAAATAAAACAAAAAAATGAATCCTACTGGAGTTGGCACCTTGCCGTGGTGGAGAAGCTTGTGTGTCTCTTTAACCCTGTATTTCAACAGGAGACTGATCTAAGTTTCCTTATAAGTTCAACCAAGTCAGCTTGGTCACAGGTTAGAGACCGGACAAATATCAGCTCCTTTGCTCAGATTAGAAGGCCATTGCAAAAATAAAACATCGTCATATGAACCTGAAGTGCTTACTCCAACTAAAAAGCTCTCATGTCATCTCTGTCAGTTTTACTGCTAGCAATACAACCCAAAGTTCTACCAAAGTTCAGCATCACTTTAACTGTGATTAGAGGTTACTGGCGACCAAGAAATGTATCCAGCGTTATCTCTGTCAGTTTTACTGCTTTATTGGTCGTCATTCTACCATGAAGGCATGGGGGTGAAGTTTGACCCTGAAGTGACCATGCTCCTTTTATTTGGTTTTCATGTTTTTCTCAGGTTAAAAGCTTTTAAAAAGTACACTTAAAAAATGAGGAGGTAAAAAAATTATTTCTGTGATCTTCTGACATCTGATCTCATCAGCTTGAACGCACCTTGGAAATCATCAAGAGTCGTAAAATCAGTTTTCTGCAACGTTTTGGAAAACCTATTTTGCGGCCATTTTGGAAAGTGGCTGCCGCGTCCGTCAGGGGCCGAATTGGCAGCGCCCCGATATCTATATATTTTCGTGACATATAACCCTACATCTGTGCCTAATTTGTTGCTTTTATCGCAAAATGCACAATTGTTATGAATATTTCAGCTTAGCTGCCCCGCTGTTACATGAGATTTAGATTTATTTTTCATTTCTTTTCTGTAAATCTTTTAATCTGGAAAGAACTTTGTACTTAAGTTTGACAAGTGTTGTATAAATTATTATTATTATTACTACACTAGTTGCTTAGGTTACTTATCTCTACTTTCTTATGTAAAACGAAAAATGAAGCAGTAAAACAATGGCTTATGAGATTTCTTAAAAACAATCTCTGCAGCCTCAGGAGTGTGTGTAATGTGTCACTAGCCTGTCTGTAAACGGCTGCCCGTACAGCGGTCCGTTGCCCACACCGGGTTCCTGTCCCGGGTGAGGGAGAGTTTATGAGAAATGTGGAGCCATCACCAAAGCCTGAGGAGCCAAGAAATATTTTACAGCTGAAAACTGAAATGTTTTCAAACATGGAGCAGGTTTGAACCGAGGCTCCGTTTGTAAATGACGAAACATACTGTGCGTTCCAAAACCCATTCTACCATACTACTTAGTATCACAGAAAAAAAAGATTTCTTATGTCCCAATACATAGGATGTCAAATGCAGTGTGCCAAAAATACCAGGATGACTTACTACATCTGGTCACATTTTACAGTATGAAAGCCAGCATGCTTTTCTGGCTGTTCTGACCCACAATCCTCTGCACAGCAGATATATTGTATTCATACTGCATGCAACAGTACGTACTTTGTAAGGGCAGCTGCAGTGTACTAGAAGTAAAAAGGAAAAGTATGTGATTTGGGACGTAGTCAGTCGTGCTGCTCCTCGTCCTGGAATGATTCATAGCTTGATAACTCCTCCCTCCTCTTCCTGCTCTCAAACACAGACTGCTACACCCGGTCCTCTTATTTCCTTGTTCCCTCCCCTTCAGATCGACAGTTTGAAGGTGGGTGTAACCAACATAACACATGATGATTACATCACAGCTCAAACTAGTGTCGGTTCTCAGGAAGTGAAACTCAGACAGTCGTTGCTACTGAGAGGTGAAATGGCGCAGAAAGGAGTTCAGCTGGAGAGAGAGTCATTCTCTTGTTCGATCTGTCTGGATCTACTGAAGGATCCGGTGGCTACTACCTGTGGACACAGCTACTGCATGAACTGTATTAAAAGCTTCTGGGATGGAGAGGATGAGAAGAAGATCTACAGCTGCCCTCAGTGTAGGCAGACCTTCACACCGAGGCCTGTCCTGCTGAAAAACACCATGTTAGCAGATTTAGTGGAGGAACTGAAGAAGACTGGACTCCAAGCTGCTCCTGCTGATCACTGCTATGCTGGACCTGAAGATGTGGCCTGTGATGTCTGCACTGGGAGGAAACTGAAAGCCTTCAAGTCCTGTCTGGCGTGTCTGGCCTCTTACTGTGAGAAACACCTCCAGCGTCATTATGACTCAGCTCCGTTAAAGAAACACAAGCTGGTGGAGCCCTCCAAGAAGCTCCAGGAGAACATCTGCTCTCGTCACGACGAGGTGATGAAGATGTTCTGTCGTACTGATCAGCAGTGTATCTGTTATCTCTGCTCTGTGGATGAACATAAAGGCCACGACACCGTCTCAGCTGCAGCGGAAAGGACCGAGAGGCAGAGAGAGCTGGAGGTGAGTCGACTGAACATCCAGCAGAGGATCCAGGACAGAGAGAAAGATGTGAAGCTGCTCCAACAGGAGGTGGAGGCTGTCAATCGCTCCGCTGATAAAGCAGTGGAGGACAGTGAGAAGATCTTCACCGAGCTGATCCGTCTCATGGAGAAAAGAAGCTGTGATGTGAAGCAGCAGGTCAGATCCCAGCAGAAAAGTGAAGTGAGTCGAGTCAAAGAGCTTCAGGAGAAGCTGGAGCAGGAGATCACTGAGCTGAAGAGGAGAGACGCTGAGATGAAGCTGCTGTCACACACAGAGGATCACTACCAGTTTCTTCTTAACTACCCCTCACTGTCCCCGCTCACTGAATCTACACACTCATCCAGCATCAATATCCGTCCTCTGAGCTACTTTGAGGACGTGACGGCGGCTGTGTCAGAAGTCAGAGATAAACTACAGGACGTTCTGAGAGAGAAATGGACAAACGTCTCACAGACAGTGACTGAAGTGGATGTTTTACTGTCACAACCAGAGCCCAAGACCAGAGCTGGGTTCTTAAAATATTCACGAGAAATCACCCTGGATCCAAACACAGCAAACACACGGCTGTTATTATCTGAGGGGAACAGAAAAGCAACATATATGAGTCAACAACAGTCTTATTCTAGTCACTCAGACAGATTCACTACATATTGGGGTCAGGTCCTGAGTAGAGAGAGTCTGACTGGACGTTGTTACTGGGAGGTGGAGAGGAGAGGGACAGGAGTTCGTGTAGCAGTCGCATACAAGAGTATCAGGAGAGCAGGGGAGGGGAATGAATGTTACTTTGGATACAATGATAAATCTTGGGCGTTAGATTGTTACCAAAACAGTTATATATTTTGGTACAACAGTATCCAAACCCCCGTCTCAGGTCCTCCGTCCTCCAGAGTAGGAGTGTACCTGGATCACAGTGCAGGTATTCTGTCCTTCTACAGCGTCTCTGAAACCATGACTCTCCTCCACAGAGTCCAGACCACATTCACTGAGCCTCTCTATGCTGGACTTAGGCTTTATGGTTCTGATGTCACTGCTGAGTTGTGTAAACTGAAATAGACAGAAGTCATTTAAGGGTTAAATTCAGTGTTTTAACTCTTAAACTTCTCTGGTGTCCATCATTGTTGCTGCAGAGCTGATTTGTGTCTGGACCGCAGAGGACCAGCCCTACAAACACTAAAGTGTGTCACTGACTGACTGACTGAGTGATGAAGTTACAGGATTCATCAGCGACTGTTGCAGGTTCCTCATTGGTTGTTGCTCTTTCTAAATGAAAAGCTGGAGAACAGTTCAGTGTTTATGTTTTCTGGGGATTGTGTCAGCGGTTCATTGAATCATTACATCGTGCTGTTGTTGTGCATGTGCTATTGTTTATAGTAGTTTAAGTTACGTTACGTTGTGCTTCGTATTGTGTTACCACCGTGCATTCACACCAAGCAGGAAGCACATTAGCAAGCCACACGTCGCTACTGCGGTATGAACCCAAAATAAACACACTGTGCTGTGATTTAATATCAATAAACGGATCAAAATGATGCCGAAATAACGACATTATGATGTTGATTTGTAAATAGACTGAATTCATGCTTTGTCGGGTCTGTCCGCAACACAGCAAGCAAACAACTTTTAAAATGCTTGTTTTCTGAACGGAGTCCGGATCGATCAGTGCCAGGCTATGCTAACATTGTAGCTGCTCCATCAACACTCCATCTAGGAATAAACACGGCAGCAACAACATCAGTGATGACGTCAACTTTGTAAGTATGTATATATTGTTACACACCACTTATATGATGAATGCTTTGATACACATGCTTTAATAACAAGCTGAAATACTTGTAACCTGCAGACTGTATGTCATGATGATACATTTACACCTTGTATAAAATGTATAATATACTGACTAGTAAATGTCACCATTTACTATTACTGAATGCAATCTGATCATTATAAGTTGTCTTTCAATCAAACATTAAGATATAAGTGGAAAAACCTGTTCATAAAACATGATAGACATGACCACTGATTATTTGTGTAACAATTTAGCCACAAATTCACATCCTGACCAGATACGGTCCAGACAGATACTCGCTTTAGACTGAGTCTTGTTCTTTTCATGTCTTCACTGCACAGAGATCAGCTGTCAATCAAACATTACGGGCTCTACTTTGTAAACTTCTCTGTGCTCTAAATGTCTGATGAATATTTGTATATATATATATATCTATGTGTGTGTGTTGTTGTTTCTCTTCCACTGCACGGGTCTTAAAGGAAGGTCTAGTGATTTATTTCTGATCATAGATATTCTGTTCTCACCACTTTTTGTAAAGATATCTAGAATCACATTTATTTGGTGGGCAGACTAAATGTTGTCGTCCAGATCGACGTACAAACGAGATCCTAAGATGTTTAATGAAACTGTAATTATCATGATCATAATCAATAAGGAAATCATTATTCTCTGTTACATCGCTGAGATTCTGCTCAAACAAACTGATTGTGTGGATGAAAATGAATCTGTACGTGAAATCATTGAACAAGAGTCATTTAGCAGACTTTACTGATGGGATGTGTGAACAAACTGAAGGTTTCTATAATCAATAAACAAGAATGAACTAAGTCTTTGCTTGTCTTTTTTCCAGGGTATCATACAAAGCTCCAGGCTGCTTTGGATCAGGATGACGTCCTGAAATTGAACCGTTTTGTCACAAATGCTTCAAAGTTAAATATGTGAGAAAGTTATTATGAAGCATATTTAAATATTTCAGGACGGTTTAGTTTGATAACTCCCTATTGTCAGTCAGCTGTTTTTAACCAGTCAAAGAACACAGTTTGTTGTGAAATCACACTGGATCCAAACTGATTTGGTGTTCATGGTATTCAACCTCTAAATCACTATTCCAATGCTTAGTCTGTTTATGATAAATATCCCATGAAATAAGGAATAATCCCACAACATTATTCATATCTAACATTAATTATTATTAGTTATTCTCAGATGGATTTCTCTGTTTGTTGTGTGTAGAGGTGGCTTTACTGTACTGTTTAAGTTCTGGACTACCCCACACTGTCTTCTGTCTGAGTGTCCTGAATAGTGTATATAGAGAAGTCTTTGTCCAAATGAACCCGTAAAGATTCACAAGTGCATATTTGTCTCTCAGTTTGGGGCTCCGTCCTCACTAGGCCGCCGTTTGTCTCACCCCAAACAGAGCTCTTGGGGATAGAGCGGCCCAGTGAGGGCTGTGTGGCAGTAAGAAAAGCTGTTGTTGCCTCCTGTGATCACTCATTTTAAATGTCAGCGTAGCCCATCACACAGTACGGCTGCTGTCATTAAACAGTATCAGATGATATTGTGATTGAGTAATGCTCAGCAGAGCAGCAGCTTGGGAATGACTGCTGGTCAGCAGGTGGTACTATCTACGAAAATAATGTGAAATACTTTTGTCTCTGCATATTGACTGCTGAACACGTGGAGATTCTCTCAGAAAGCGCCGACTTGGACCACAAGAGGTCAGGAGTGCTCAGTTTTAAAGTGGTCTGAGGATGTTAATCCACCAATCTGACAGCCTGAACTCATTCAGTCAAAGTCCAAGCCAAGCTTTCACATCTAGCTGTTAGTCTGAAGGACATGAATGTCATCAGGACACTGAGCCATATCACAGTCAGATGCTGAACTAGCGGTCCTGAACCTCGTCATCGCTGTCATTACTGTGAATGCTCATTTTGATCCAGAGATTTCTGTAGAACATGTGACTGATGGACAGTAGTTCAGACACTGCAGTGAGCTTAATGGAGATCGTCTGACCTCTTGACCTCTAGTAGAAGACGTTGCATGGTGTGAAGGACAGCGAACGGCGTTAATATTCCAAAACGTTGCAGAAAACTGATTTTATGACTCTTGATGATTTCTAAGGTGAGTTCAAGCTAATGACATCAGATGTCAGAAGATAACAGGCATGATTTTTTTTACCTCTTTATCTTTAAAGGGCACTTTTTAAAAGCTTTTAACCTGAGAAAAACATAAAAACCAAATAAAAGGAGCATGGTCACTTCAGGGTCAAAACTTCATCTCCTTGCCTTCATGATGAGATGAGATGAGATGAGATGAGATGAGATGAGATGAGATGAGATGAGATATACTTTTATTGTCCCCGTTGGGAAATTTTTCCTGGACTCTGTCCAACTGCAGTTACAAACACTAAATTAAAACAACATCAACACCAATAATAAACGATTCCACACAAGACAGGGAAACAGTTTCACAGAAACGGATGTTTCAACACAAACACAGTCCACGTACATAACGGCACATACTATCACACACACCATGGCAGGTATTGCACCGAGGTAGTGCACTGCACCGTCTACCGTCTTGTCCATATTGCACATACAATACCCCAATATTACACAGATGCAACATATTGCACTGTCCCTATTTAACATATTGCACTGCAGCTTTATGTTATGAATTGTTGAGAGGTTTAATCGACATCGGCAAGAATGAATGTTTGTAACGGTTCAATCTGCTCCGTGGGACTCTATATCTCCTGCCGGAAGGTAAAAGTTGGTACTCCTGATGTAAGATGTGAGTTGGGTCTCACACAGTTTTCTGTGCCTGTCTGATGACAGACTGCTCATAAAGCATCTGGAGGGTAGGGTGGGTTTTGACCCCCATAATCTTCATAGCAGTCTGCACCAGGCAAGAAATCTGTGACCTCAACTGCACGGTCAGGTTACCGTACCCAGCGTCCAAAAAGGTCACTGTGCCCCCTCAGCTGAATTCTCGCCTGACAAAAAAGTAAACTGAAATAACAGCTAGGCTATAAGTAAAATGAAGTCATTCAGTTTGGTAATGGAAGGACTTAACACTGCAATGCAAAATAAAGCACAAAACAGTGATAGTTTTGCATTTAGGAAACAACTAGGACATGTACTTGGGCTTGATTACATTGTTTTCTATTGGAGTGTCCTAACTGGCTGCGAACAACACGGTGCTGCACAGCGACGTTTTGTCTGAACTTCTATCGGATACACGGTTCCTATTTTTTACTGTCACTCATATTGAGAGGAACGGCTGATTAGTTTAGATAAAATGAGCCGACAAACCGGGTCAGTTGTCCTGGATGTAAATGGAAATATTAACTTGATTACTGACACTTTCAGCACAGGCATTGACGCTCGCAGTTATATGTAATAAAGTTCACTAGTGAAACTTTATTACGAGCTACCTGTCAAAAAATATAACAGCCACCTCACTAATGGTTCAAATAAAACACGAACACACAGCGCAAAGATACAACTATGGAAACTCTGTGAAATATGAACCGTCACTACAATATTTCAGTAAGAAGCCTCGTTTTGATCCGCTCCGTTTGCGTGTTTGTTTTTATTTTATTTTTTTATCGAGCTCAATAGAAAAAATTAGAGAAAGTAGACCTACAAACCCGGTGCATTAAAACACAATTAGGACCAAGAGAGTATAAAGCATCCTGTGCTCCTCTCACATCTTACTTTTTTCTACCTGTTTGGATTATTCTGTTCAGTAATGTGGAATAAAACAATGGACTAATGTTACACTACAGCAGGCTGAGCAGGGACAACAACTGCTGAGTGAAACATCCACATTTAGTCTTTATTAACTTAAATTATAGTTATGAAGAAATCAGTCAGACTGTTAGATTAATGTGTTGTTTAACTCCCTGTTTACTTTATCTCGGTACCCGTGTGTGCACATTTTGACCCTGGCACGAGCAAGACGCAGGGCGTGCCTGAGGAGTTATCTGTAGCCTCCAGTACCTCCTCATTTCAAAACAGAAACCATAATAAGGTGGCAGCTGGCTGGAGAAGATCACTAGACAACAACCTACTTGCTCTTGGTCACATCGTATGTTATTTCCAGTAAATATCACAAATAAAACGTGTGTTTTCTGATAGAAAAAAAAAAAGGTACGACTGTAGGAAGATAACATATTATTAAGTACTACTAACCCATCTTTGAGGTGCTTATGTCTTCAGCTCCAGTCTGATCTGGAGCTCACAGCTGATATGTTCCTGGTTTGTTTACATGATGTAACAGAAGTGCAGAGTTGCAGAGAAGGACAGAGAGCGTCAGATGCGCGATGCAGCGCGATAGTCGGACGCTCTCATCCAGTTAGGACACGGTGTTAGTTTATAACCTGTTTTTGTGGACATAACAGCACGTGTATGCGTGCGTGCGCACCTGTGCGCATAAGTGGCAGTATGTATACACCTCTCTGTCAGTTTATTTCTTTCATGAAACATGATAATGTTAAAGATACACTTAAAGGGACTGTTTGTAACTTTCTAAGCGTATAAATGTAGCGGGTTGCCACACATGCGCGCTCGCATATGCGCGCTCGAGTGTGGCGGCTGACTCGTCTCCTCTGCCTGCTCGCCTTCACTCAGACAGCGCGCGCGTTCTCGCGTACTCGCTCCACCTCTAGACGTGAACGCACGCTCACTCCACACTGCAGAAGAGTTAGTTTAGCTCTGAGAATATCTAGTGAATGTACAGTGGACGTTTGTGCAGAAATAAATGCTGCAGTTCCTCCAGATCAACAGAGGTTTTCTGTGTCTTGGGAAGTAACGGGGCTTCGCAGAGAGAAACGTTACCGTCTCGTTACCGACCGGTTGCCGGTGTCTTCCTGCTCTCTCCGGCTGCGGGCGGAGGGATACGAGTTTCTCGCTGGGGAGCCCCGCTGCTGAAGCCTGCGCTGAGGCAGGAGAAGCAAACACAGTATCAGCATTGATTCATGGAGAGACCTTCGTCTGTTCAGCTAACATTACTGCCAAGCAGCTGAAATATAGAGGGATATTGTGCTTTTAGCTGACGTGTGTCGCCTCACTGTTTTGAGCAATGCTTCGTTGATTTCACAGCCACAGCTGTCGCTGTTACAGTTTTTCTCAATTGTTTACACACAAATACTGATACTTGACACACAATGACCACAACATGTAACTCATGCACCAACCCCCTGAACCAATTCTGCTAAACTACAAGCACAATTCCTGCTTTACACTCAAATTGCAGTTCTAAAACACACTTTTTTCAAAACACTACACACAATTCTCTGCATTTGGCACAATTTTCATGAAGAAAATCTCGTTTTCACAAGGAACACACTGTCATTCAAAATTCTAAAGTCAATTGCCCTACTATGCACACTGACTCATCACATGGGCAAACACCTGTCACACAGTGTTACAATTAGCAATCAGAGCTTTAGCATAAAAGGGCAAACATTGCTTGTGATGTGGATGAGGTGCTGTGGCCAGACCGAAACAGAAGAGAGGATGCAGCATAGTTTTTTTCCCCGTTTTTTTTACAGTAACTGTATACAGTAAATTCTTCTGTTGTTTTGTATGTAGACCACTGTATGTGCAACTTTGTGTTGGTTGGGATGTTCACTGTGTACATTGTTTTTGTGGGGAAAATAAAATATATTTGTTACCGTGTATTTGTGTGTTCTGAGTATAAAAACAATATTCTAAAATATTTTACAACACACTTATGTATGTACTGTCTGTAGTAAGTGTAACACTGAACAAAAAAAAGGCCTAAATCATTATGATGAATGGAGAAGAAGTGTTTTCCATTCATCATAGTGTTTTACATTGAGCACATCAGTGTTCAACTGGTTCTTATGAATGTCTATTCATATGATGGTTTGTGTGTGTCATTTGAAAACAAAATACCATTTTGAGAAGAAATAACATTGTTTTGAATGTAAAGTTTCATTTTGCAGGAGAATTGAGGGGTTTTGCCCATTGTGTGTGTGTTTTTTGATTTGTGTGTAGAGTTCTGAGAGTATGAGGCATGCTTTCAGAAAATGTGTGTAAACAATCGAGAAAAACTGTAATAAGCATTTCTGAAAGTTACAAATAGTCCCTTAAATAAAGGCTATATGAGGTGAAAAAAAATGCCCCCCCTGTCAAAGCTGATTGCCCGTCCGCCCCTAACACTCTGGCGCCGACCCTGACCGTATCATACCGTGATACCATATCTAATGATGCTTTCCAAGACAGCCCGGTAGAAAAGTAACATGATCTACTGCTCCGCTCCATAGAACCTGAGTCTGCGTAAAAAGGTTTCCAACATGTACCTTCCAGCTGAGAGTGTTGTCGATGTTGACCCCTAAATACCTGTATGAACAGACCTGTGTGATAGATGTATTTAGATAGATAGAATGACAACCAATAGCAGTAAAACTGACAGAGGTAACGCTGGATACATTTCTCGTTCACCAGTAACCTCTAATCACAGTGAAAGTGGTTGTATTGCTAACTAGCCGTGATATCGGCCCAACTAAAGGAGAAAATCATCATCAGTTGCTTCTGCTGCTTTTTTTCTCTCTCCATTCAGTCCTGTTGCTAGTGAAACAGGTCGATAAGGTTGCTTTCACTCATAACCCGTTTGGTTACCTGAAAAGGTGGGTCTCGGTCCGCCTCCAAGCGGACTCTGGTACGGTTTGTTTATGTAATTTTAGCATGATTTCAAAAGCTAAACTAATAAATCCATCTGCTGATTGTGAAATCTGTTCAGGAAGTGATCTTATTGATCTGTATTTAAGGCCATGTATAGAAGCACGCCAGCGAGGAGGTTTTCCCTGATTAACAGGTCAAAAGCAGTTAAACCCACCGATCATAAGGTCGGTGGTTCGATCCCCGGCTGCTCCGGTCACATGTCGATGTGTCCATGAGCAAGACACTTAATCCTAAATTAGCCATCGGTGTGTGAACGAGTGTTTAGATTAGATCCTAGTTGGCACCTTGCATGACAGCCTCTGCCATCCATGTGTGAATGTGTGTGTGAATGCTGACATGTAGTGTAAAGTGCTTTGAGTGGTCTGAAGACTAGAAAAGTACTAAATAAATGCAAGTCTATTTACCATTAACCATTAACTCTATATAAAAAAGTGTATGACAGCGATCTCACAGTAATACACCCCATGCACGTGTCCTTGCGCTCCCCGACGTTTTCACTATGCATTCACACCAATCATCTGAAAGCGTGTAAAGAGGTTTTTGTACAGTCCTGTCTCTACTATTATTCATCATAACGTGGCTGATTTGCAGTCTAATAATACTAACTAGAAAATGCATTTCCTGCTGAAAATGCGTGGGAATGCTGACAGCTGAAAGGACCTGCAGGATCTCTGTTCTAGTCAGCTGCTCGATAGCGGTGTTTTAGTTTTAGTCTTTTCAAGTTATATTGAGTGTAGGGAGCCTTCCTTTAGGCCTGTTTTCATTTAGTGTTTCCCTCTCCCTTTGAATCGCTTGCGATTTTTGTGGTTATCCTTCAGGAGTAACTTTAAGATTCCCCTGGGGCCTCATGTATAAACGGTGCGCACGTACTAAAATGTTGCGTACGCTGTGTTTCACGCTCACGCCGGGATGTATAAAAGTCAACGTGACGTGAGAATGTGCGGACCGTGCCGTAAATTCTAGACCAGTCGTGAAAATGTGCGGGCCGTCCTCCAAACTGTCATCTGGCAGTGTCAAACTATAAAGTACTGAAACTCGCTAAATGCGTAAAAATATTTTTTCCACTCAACTTACTGAGCTTTATTTATGATGTGGGATCCAAAAACCCCACATATTTCTTTACTAGTTTGCGCATAATGTTTAACATCAGAAGGCACAACAAAAACACATTTAAACTAATTTCCCAGAGATGACATGCCTTAACCACCGTGCCAAAACCAAAATCGCGTGCTGCACAATGTGGCAGACCAACATGCTGTGTCTGTGCTCCAGAGGAGCTACAGATGGATGAACCGGACCCTGGCACACCTAACAATGAGCCAAAAGCAGCAGCTTTACAGCGCCGTTTAGATGCAACACACAGAATGTAAAGCAACGAGGTGAGTTGAGACAAACATTTATTTTTCAACAAGGTCTTTTAATATATAACTTATCCCACCAAGAACCTCATTCATTCTTTTTAATTCGTTGCATATATATTCTTCATTGTATTGACAATCTCTCTCTGTGACTCACAGCACAGCGTTAGTGAGGACACGGCCAGACCGCCGCCCCTCAGCAGTCGAGGCTCGGGCGCAGCTGACCGTTCTTCTTTTTGTTCCTTTTCCAGCGTGATTTGCCGTCGTTATTTGGACAATAGGTGACAGCATGGAGCGTGTTTATAGTCATTTGCATAGTTATTAATGGGAGGAGACAAGGCGGACCAAGTGGCACGTGCAGCTGCGCTCAATTTCACGTTCATTGAGATGTATAAAGGAAAGGTGCGCAGGAACAGGCGTACGCACGGTTTTATACATGTGGAAATTTCTGTGCTTACGTACTTTTCCAATTTTGTTAGTACGCCATCTTCCAGTGTGAAAGCTGCGCAGTCTTTTATACATGAGGCCCCTGGTCCGCAATTGCGTCCCTCCCCCTGTCCTCCTGATGGTTAACTTAACGGAAAATGCATCAGGGGCCTCATGTATAAACGGTGCGCACGTACTAAAATGTTGCGTACGCTGTGTTTCACGCTCACACCGGGATGTATAAAAATCAACGTGGCGTGAGAATGTGCGTACCGTGCCGCAAACTCTAGACCAGTCGTGAGAATGTGCGGGCCATCCTACAAACTCTGTCATTTTGGCAGCGTCAAACTACAAAGTGCTGAAACTCGCCAAATGTGTAAAAATAATTTTTCCACTCAACTTACTGAGCTTTATTTATGATGTTGGATAAAAAAAACCCCACATATTTCTTAACTAGTTTGCGCATAATATTTAACATCAGAAAGGCACAACAAAAACACATTTAAACTAATTTCCCAGAGATGACATGTCTTAACCACCGTGCCAAAAACAAAATCACATGCTGCACAATGTGGCAAACCAACGTGGTGAGCCTGTGTCCCCTGGAGCTACAGATGGATGAACCGGACCCTGGCACACCTAACAATGAGCCAAATGCAGCAGCTATACGGCGCCGTTTGGATGAGATACACAGAATGTAAAGCAACGAGGTGAGTTGAGACAAACATTTATTTTTCAACAAGGTCTTTTAATATATGACTTATCCCACCAAGAACGTCATTCATTCTTTTTAATTCGTTGCATATATATATATATCCTTCATTGTATTGACAATCTCTCTCTGTGACTCCAGCACAGCGTATAGTATATATTTAGTGAGGACGCGGCCAGACCGGCGCCCCTCAGCAGCCGAGGCACGGGGCGCAGCTGACCGTGCGCCTTCGGAAGCCTTCGGGAGCCTTCGGGAGCGCACGGTCAGCTGCTGTGGAGACGTTGCGTTTGTTACTGATTCCTGATGAAAGACCATCAAATAAAATATGTTTTCTAGCTTCCACCTCAGTAACAAACACTTCAATTTCACACTCTGTGAAATTCTTCTTTTTTGTTCCTTTTCCAGCGTGATTTGCCGTTGTTATTTGGACAATAAGTGACAGCATGGAGCGTGTTTATAGTCATTTGCATAGTTATTAATGGGAGGAGACAAGGCGGACCAAGTGGCACATGCAGCTGCGCTCAATTTCACGTCAATTGGGATGTATAAAGGAAAGGTGCGCAGGAACAGGCGTACGCACGGTTTTATACATGTGAACATTTCTGTGCGTACGTACTTTTCCAATTTTGTGAGTACGCCATCTTCCAGTGTGAAAGCTGCGCAGTCTTTTATACATGAGGCCCCAGGTGTCTCATTTATAACCGTTGCGTACGCACAAAACGGGGCCTGAAATGTGCGTACGCCACTTCCCACGCAACAGTTGTGATCTATAAAAACAAACTTGACGGAGAATGTGCGCACCAGTACGGAAACTTTGACCCGTGCGTACGCATATTATGGAGGCACCGAGGCAGGGGAAACTGGAGACGCAGATGAATTGAAGCCAGACTGTAGACATTAAATGTCATTATACTACAATGATGCCTCTCACACATTTGACTTCACTTCATACTTATATCTACTTTATCATAAACATTTAAAACAGCAGTGTTCTTTGAACATCTGAGAGCATCGTTTGATTCTTTTCTTTTCTCGGTGCGTTCCAAACATTAAAGCAGCCGCCGCACATGGCAACACGAGTCAAATGCTCTGTGAGCTGGCATAGCGAAATGTTTTGCCACTGAGCTGTATTCTAAAATGATATTTTGTATTTCTTTGGTGATAGAGGCAGAAAGAAATATGTGTGTGTAATATGTGTGTGTTATTTACATTGTGTGGACAGAGAGGGATTCTTTAGCTGAAGTTCATGGGTTATGAGATTAGCTTGATTCTGTTCATCCCTGTGCTGCTTGTGTGCATCAACGCAAGGTGTCAGTGTTGTGACAGGGAAAGTATTCACATTGCCTTACTCACAATATTCACATATAGTGAGTATTTAATGTTTAAACTGTAGGTTGTTTGCATAATAATCTACAACTCAAATGGGTTCACAATTATTAAATAGTCATTTAATAGTGTTGTTTACACTTTACTATTGAGTGGTTTATAATAATAGTGAGGTTGACATATTTCATATGTTAATATTACGATGCAAGTTAATATTGTGATGCAACAGTTATCCTACATTCATGGGTTAAGCATTGAAAAGTTGTATTATATGTTGATATTGATCAAATTAAACTGTACAGTTAAGAGCTTGGATAGATTTGCATATATTGCTATATAAGCCGTGTTATTTTACACAGGCTAGGTTTTCTGGATACCCTTGAACTCCGGATTTGGATTGGAATCTCTCCCTGACGAGGGGGATGGCGAGCTACCCGTGCTGAGCACCTGGATTGAGGAGCGCTTTCAACTTTCATCTGCGTTGCTGTCAGTGTGGTAGGACTGTGGGGAAGGACCTCAAAAGACAATTGGATCTGAACATTTTATTTTGGGGATTACTTTTATTTTTTAGGGTGCACCCAGTTCAATAGACATTTCAAACTGAACAAAACTGAATGTCGGCAGTAATTGTGAATTTATTCTGTGTCAATACAATCATTTTCCCTTAAACTTAATTCTGTGTTCTGCTTACTCATTGTGGTGTCCGATTCCTGTTCATTATTCCTCTCTACGAATCTAGGTTATACTAGTCCAGTGTATACTTATTCATCAGGTGGGTTACAATGACATGACTTATTCATTTATTTATGGTTTATTAGATAGGGACAGATACAGTATACATATAGAGAAAATGAAAATGGCTATCCGATGCAACTATCAGACTGTCTCCAGTGCGCCACCGCGCTGCGCCACACACTCTGCCTCCTCCAGTCACCTCCAACCAGCACATCTTCACCAGTATGGATTGTGTAAATTAACAAAGTGTGTAAATGAAGCCAGTGACAGCTCTCACACAATCGTTACACTCCATATCAGCATTATCATTATCAGTCCTAATCATAATGCAGGACAAGTTCACTATAAAAACTTAAATAATAAATAGTGTACACCTGTCAAACTTCCTTTTTTCTAATTATATACAGGTGGGGGATATTACTGATTGTCTTGATCATTTTAAGTGAATGGATCAGTCTGATTGCTGTAAAGATATAAACACAGCGGTGAGACTCGGAACATTCTGCATGGTGGTGGTGGATATACCGTCACTGTGAGGACTACGTGACGTGAATGAGAGAATCAGGAGGGAACGAGTGTTCAGAGATCTCCTCACCTACAAACACCTCCATCTCTGTGTCAGAAAAACTCCTTTTCTTGGTCTTCCTCTTGGGAGTTGCCGTGATTCACCGTAAAGAACCACTGATCAACAACAGGCTCATTCACATGCAGAAACATTCATGAGGTGCTTTGCATCGACCATTTATGGTTGAATGTGGGCGTGTAGTGGGCGGAATATGAGGCGGATCCATGTGCGCACATTTCCAGGTGGAGTGTGATTTATAAAGGGAACATTGCGTGCAGGTGTGCGTACGCACAGTTTTATAAGTCAATTTTTTTTTGGCGCACGCCATTTTTAGGCTTTTGTGCACACATACATTTTTAGTATGGATCCTACGCACTGTTTTATAAATGAGACCCCTGGTAATTTTCTTCCAGGACATTTTCTGTTTTTCTTCAGATGTTTTTTCTTAGAGTGTGGTGGCTGATCAGCACAAGACCTACGAAAAATATGAACATTTTCTAAAATGTCCCGTGGTACCAGTCCATCTATCCCCTCATTCACAAACGTTCAGGGGAACCACCCTATGTGTTCCCTGACAATGCGACAATATTTTTCATACTGCCTGCCTGAGTATACCTGTATTCTCCCTCCGTCTGAAACGCTCCGCAAAACCAAGCAAACCAACAACGTGCGCACTTTAATCACGTCCAAAACATTCAAATTTGTGGATCCCAAAGTGTAAACAATGTGCTGGAGTATGGCAATGGAATATTTAATTGGATTTCTTTTGGTCAAACTTTGCCTCCAGCAACCCGCTTCCTCAGTTCTTGTATCATGCCGTAACCCGGCCAGCGTTTGCTGTTATACAATAGTATATACATGTTTTTAAAGTGCTATTGCATATCAAAAAAATAAAACAAAAAAATGAATCCTACTGGAGTTGGCACCTTGCCGTGGTGGAGAAGCTTGTGTGTCTCTTTAACCCTGTATTTCAACAGGAGACTGATCTAAGATTCCTTATAAGTTCAACCAAGTCAGCTTGGTCACAGGTTAGAGACCGGACAAATATCAGCTCCTTTGCTCAGATTTGAAGGCCATTGCAAAAATAAAACATTGTCATATGAACCTGAAGTGCTTACTCCAACTAAAAAGTTATCATGTCATCTCTGTCAGTTTTACTGCTAGCAATACAACCCAAAGTTCTACCAAAGTTCAGCATCACTTTAACTGTGATTAGCGGTTACTGGCGACCAAGAAATGTATCCAGCGTTATCTCTGTCAGTTTTACTGCTTTATTGGTTGTCATTCTACCATGAAGGCATGGGGGTGAAGTTTGACCCTGAAGTGACCATGCTCCTTTTATTTGGTTTTCACGTTTTTCTCAGGTTAAAAGCTTTTAAAAAGTACCCTTAAAAAATGATGAGGTAAATAAATCATGCCTGTGATCTTCTGACATCTGATCTCATCAGCTTGAACGCACCTTGGAAATCATCAAGAGTCGTAAAATCAGTTTTCTGCAACGTTTTGGAAAACCTATTTTGCGGCCAATTTGGAAAGTAGCTGCCGCGTCCGTCAGGGGCCGAATTGGCAGCGCCCCGATATCTATATCTTTTCGTGACATATAACCCTACATCTGTGCCTAATTTGTTGCTTTTATCGCAAAATGCACAATTGTTATGAATATTTCAGCTCAGCTGCCCCGCTGTTACATGAGATTTAGATTTATTTTTCATTTCTTTTCTGTAAATCTTTTAATCTGGAAAGAACTTTGTACTTAAGTTTGACAAGTGTTATATAAATTATTATTATTATTACTACACTAGTTGCCTAGGAGACTTATCTCTATTTTCTTATGTAAAATGAAAAAATTAAGCAGTAAAACAATGGCTTATGAGATTTCTTAAAAACAATCTCTGCAGCCTCAGGAGTGTGTGTAATGTGTCACTAGCCTGTCTGTAAACGGCTGCCCGTACAGCGGTCCGTTGCCCACACCGGGTTCCTGTCCCGGGTGAGGAAGACTTTATGAGAAATGTGGAGCCATCACCAAAGCCTGAGGAGCCAAGAAATATTTTACAACTGAAAACTGAAATGTTTTCAAATGTGGAGCAGGTTTGAACCGAGGCTCCGTTTGTAAATGAAGAAACATACTGTGCGTTCCAAAACCCATTCTACCATACTACTTAGTATGACAGAAAAAAAGATTTCTTATGTCCCAATACATAGTATGTCAAATGCAGTGTGCCAAAAATACCAGGATGTCCTACTACATCTGGTCACATTTTACAGTATGAAAGCCAGCATGCTTTTCTGGCTGTTCTGACCCACAATCCTCTGCACAGCAGATATATTGTATTCATACTGCATGCAACAGTACGTACTTTGTAAGGGCAGCTGCAGTGTGCTAGAAGTAAAAAGGAAAAGTATGTGATTTGGGACGTAGTCAGTCGTGCTGCTCCTCGTCCTGGAATGATTCATAGCTTGATAACTCCTCCCTCTTCTTCCTGCTCTCAAACACAGACTGCTACACTCGGTCCTCTTATTTCCTTGTTCCCTCCCCTTCAGATCGACAGTTTGAAGGTGGGTGTAACCAACATAACACATGATGATTACATCAGAGCTCAAACTAGTGTCGGTTCTCAGGAAGTGAAACTCAGACAGTCGTTGCTACTGAGAGGTGAAATGGCGCAGAAAGGAGTTCAGCTGGACCAGGAAGCAATCTCTTGTTCGATCTGTCTGGATCTACTGAAGGATCCGGTGACTACTTCCTGTGGACACAGCTACTGCATGAACTGTATTAAAAGCTTCTGGGATGGAGAGGATGAGAAGAAGATCTACAGCTGCCCTCAGTGTAGGCAGACCTTCACACCGAGGCCTGTCCTGCTGAAAAACACCATGTTAGCAGTTTTAGTGGAGGAACTGAAGAAGACTGGACTCCAAGCTGCTCCTGCTGATCACTGCTATGCTGGACCTGAAGATGTGGCCTGTGATTTCTGCACTGGGAGGAAACTGAAAGCCTTCAAGTCCTGTCTGGCGTGTCTGGCCTCTTACTGTGAGAAACACCTCCAGCCTCATTATGATGTGGCTCCGTTAAAGAAACACAAGCTGGTGGAGCCCTCCAAGAAGCTCCAGGAGAACATCTGCTCTCGTCACGACGAGGTGATGAAGATGTTCTGTCGTACTGATCAGCAGTGTATCTGTTATCTCTGCTCTGTGGATGAACATAAAGGCCACGACACCGTCTCAGCTGCAGCAGAAAGGACCGAGAGGCAGAGAGAGCTGGAGGTGAGTCGACTCAACATCCAGCAGAGGATCCAGGACAGAGAGAAAGATGTGAAGCTGCTCCAACAGGAGGTGGAGGCTGTCAATCGCTCTGCTGATAAAGCAGTGGAGGACAGTGAGAAGATCTTCACCGAGCTGATCCGTCTCATGGAGAAAAGAAGCTGTGATGTGAAGCAGCAGGTCAGATCCCAGCAGAAAACCCAAGTGAGTCGAGTCAAAGAGCTTCAGGAGAAGCTGGAGCAGGAGATCACTGAGCTGAAGAGGAGAGACGCTGAGATGAAGCTGCTGTCACACACAGAGGATCACAACCAGTTTCTTCTTAACTACCCCTCACTGTCACCACTCACTGAATCTACATCCAGCATCAATATCCGTCCTCTGAGCTACTTTGAGGACGTGACGGCGGCTGTGTCAGAAGTCAGAGATAAACTACAGGACGTTCTGAGAGAGAAATGGACAAACGTCTCACAGACAGTAACTGAAGTGGATGTTTTACTGTCACAACCAGAGCCCAAGACCAGAGCTGGATTCTTACAATATTCACGGGAAATCACACTGGATCCAAACACAGCATACACACAGCTGTTATTATCTGAGGGGAACAGAAAAGCAACATATATGAAACAACAACAGTCTTATTCTAGTCACCCAGACAGATTCACTGGATGGCCTCAGGTCCTGAGTAGAGAGAGTCTGACTGGACGTTGTTACTGGGAGGTGGAGAGGAGAGGGACAGGAGTTCATGTAGCAGTCGCATACAAGAGTATCAGGAGAGCAGGGGGGGGTAATGAATGTTACTTTGGACACAATGATAAATCTTGGGCGTTAGATTGTGACCAAAACAGTTATATATTTTGGTACAACAAAGTCAAAACCCCCGTCTCAGGTCCTCAGTCCTCCAGAGTAGGAGTGTACCTGGATCACAGTGCAGGTATTCTGTCCTTCTACAGCGTCTCTGAAACCATGACTCTCCTCCACAGAGTCCAGACCACATTCACTGAGCCTCTCTATGCTGGACTTTATCTTTATGGTTCTGATGTCACTGCTGAGTTGTGTAAACTGAAATAGACAGAAGTCATTTAAGGGTTAAATTCAGTGTTTTAACTCTTAAACTTCTCTGGTGTCCATCATTGTTGCTGCAGAGCTGATTTGTGTCTGGACCGCAGAGGACCAGCCCTACAAACACTAAAGTGTGTCACTGACTGACTGACTGAGTGATGAAGTTACAGGATTCATCAGCGACTGTTGCAGGTTCCTCATTGGTTGTTGCTCTTTCTAAATGAAAAGCTGGAGAACAGTTCAGTGTTTATGTTTTCTGGGGATTGTGTCAGCGGTTCATTGAATCATTACATCGTGCTGTTGTTGTGCATGTGCTATTGTTTATAGTAGTTTAAGTTACGTTACGTTGTGCTTCGTATTGTGTTACCACCGTGCATTCACACCAAGCAGGAAGCACATTAGCAAGCCACACGTCGCTACTGCGGTATGAACCCAAAATAAACACACTGTGCTGTGATTTAATATCAATAAACGGATCAAAATGATGCCGAAATAACGATATTATGATGTTGATTAGTAAAAAGAGTGAATTCATGCTTTGTCGGGTCTGTCCGCAACACAGCAAGCAAACAACTTTTAAAATGCTTGTTTTCTGAACGGAGTCCGGATCGATCAGTGCCAGGCTATGCTAACATTGTAGCTGCTCCATTAACACTCCATCTAGGAATAAACACGGCAGCAACAACATCAGTGATGACGTCAACTTTGTAAGTATGTATATATTGTTACACACCACTTATATGATGAATGCTTTTGATACACATGCTTTAATAAAAAGCTGAAATGCTTGTAACCTGCAGACTGTATGTCATGATGATACATTTACACCTTGTATAAAATGTATAATATACTGACTAGTAAATGTCACCATTTACTATTACTGAATGCAATTTGATCATTATAAGTTGTCTTTCAATCAAACATTAAGATATAAGTGGAAAAAACTGTTCATAAAACATGATAGACATGACCACTGATTATTTGTGTAACAATTGAGCCACAAATTCACATCCTGACCAGATACGGTCCAGACAGATACTCGCTTTAGACTGAGTCTTGTTCTTTTCATGTCTTCACTGCACAGAGATCAGCTGTCAATCAAACATTATGGGCTCTACTTTGTAAACTTCTCTGTGCTCTAAATGTCTGATGAATATTTGTATATAGATATATATATATATATGTGTGTGTGTGTGTGTGTGTGTGTGTGTGTGTGTGTGTTGTTGTTTCTCTTCCACTGCACGGGTCTTAAAGGAAGGTCTAGTGATTTATTTCTGATCATAGATATTCTGTTCTCACCACTTTTTGTAAAGATATCTAGAATCACATTTATTTGGTGGGCAGACTAAATGTTGTCGTCCAGATCGACGTACAAACGAGATCCTAAGATGTTTAATGAAACTGTAATTATCATGATCATAATCAATAAGGAAATCATTATTCTCTGTTACATCGCTGAGATTCTGCTCAAACAAACTGATTGTGTGGATGAAAATGAATCTGTACGTGAAATCATTGAACAAGAGTCATTTAGCAGACTTTACTGATGGGATGTGTGAACAAACTGAAGGTTTCTATAATCAATAAACAAGAATGAACTAAGTCTTTTCTTGTCTTTTTTCCAGGGTATCATACAAAGCTGATGGAGTAAATGTGACTAGGAGAGAATAACTGAGGCAGTTTTCCTCCTGAAACACCACAAAGTCCAGTGTTCATGTTTAGAGTCAGTCAGTCTCTGTTTAAAAACAATCTAAAAAAAGATTAAAACTAAAAGGTAACATAACTTATTAGTTGTGACATGAGGATTTTGTTATCATAGTTATTGAACACAATCACAAGTTCATATATTGAATACAAATTCCAACTTCTTTCCCCACATACTGATAGAAGAACGCTCTTTTTCTCCACTTCAGCTCGTATTATTCCTCTGACGATACGCTCAACACTTGTTTCTAGACCGTGTTCAGAACGTTTTATTTTCACTGGGCTTGTTGTCTCCTCTGTATAACCACAGCTGTGGTGCTTTGGTGATTCTCTGAGCAACCTGGAGAGCACACAAACGGGACTATTGTTTGTTCTTCATTCAAACCGTATCATGCAGCTTTAAACACAACAACTGTTGTGGATTTATGGCTTTTTAAACTGTTTTGGATACATGAACGAAACCGTTTTGCCACATGGACTCTACATCTCTTTCTTTACATATTTACATCTCTTTCTTTATGTGCTTTTATTTTGTTCGTTGCAATACATGAGATTGATTTAAAGTGTGTATTGATCAAATCTCTTGGATTTTTGTGTAAGATGCATTACAAGAGCCACAATGAGGTGGATCACCAGACGCCACTGATTACTTCCAGAGTGAAGACAGGTGGAGCTACAGCTGACGGCCTGATTACTGAAGGATGCAATCCTCCAATAGGATGCTTCGTGTGTGTGTGTGTGTGTGTGTGTGTGTGTGTGTGTGTGTGTGTGTGTGTGTGTGTGTGTGTTTGTCTGGCAAAGCTGTATATAAAGTTGTTTCTGACACTCGCGTCTGTTTGACGTTGGTGTCGGCAGAGATGTTGGTTTTTGATTCAGTTTAACACTCTTTGACTAAAGACAACAATATAGAAAGAGTCAAGTCTATGTAGTGTTCTCCTTTTCCAGTTTGTTCAGAGCTCCATCATATTTTTCTCTCTCTCTCTCTCTCTCTCTCTCTCTCTCTCTCTCTCTCTCTCTCTCTCTCTCTCTCTCTCTACGTTTTAAAAACAACCGCAGTGCCAATCCATCACGCTGATGAAAACATAACCTCGGGTCTTGAAGGAGGTAATAATGTGCACATAATAGCGGTAAAGGAGTTGCAGCACAACAGAAAATGAACTTCATGAAACGCCAGCAGAAAGAGGTTCAGCAGCGACTTCAACTATTCTGTTTGTCTGAGCTGTTGATATGAAAAGGTAAGCTGTTCCAGAGGTTAGTGGCGGAGGACTAAATTTAGGTTTTACTTGCATCTTGCACATCAGTATCTGATTATATCTTTATATTAAGTTAACAGAAACACAACACAGGAGGGCTGTGACATCACAAGGAGGAGCATCTGTGATTGGCTCATTCATATTTATGAAAGATAAATGTTCAACATTGTTAACATGTGATTTGGACAGATTGTTGTTTTGATGCTTTGGCAACGTTGTTCTTGAAGCTTTCATGCCAATAAAGCCCCATTGAAATGAATTGATGACATCACACTAAAGGACCAATCAGAATGTGAGGTTTTCACACACACTGTTTATTAAACCTGCAGGTGACATCATGACTCAAGTGACATCATCACTCCATAACACCAGAGGCCTGTACTACGAAGCGAGTTCAACATACCCGGGGTATGTTCTCGTTATCTGGCTTCACTTAACCGAGCAAACAAGATCTCGCTAAACTGTACTACGAAGCTGGTTATCAACTCGGTAAGTCAACCCGGGGTTTTCCAATCTCGTTATGAGCGCGTTCACATGAACGAGGAGGTGTTTGCAGCTTCTGACCAATCACAGACATGAACAAGTCTACTGACGGACAGACAGGCAGAGCGGCACATTTAACAAAGAGTAAACTATATTAGACAAATACGAAGAAGTTAAACACATAATCCAGGCTAAAAGTAACACAGTTGAAGCTGCCAAATGAAGGAAGAACAGCTGGTAAAAGAAAAAACTCCCGATGTGTGAATGCGTAAATTAACAGATTTATTAATTTAACGGAATACTCAAAAGTAAAGTATACTTGTCTAAATATAAATAGCGTTTAAGAGATTAGTAGATGAATAAATTACACTTATTTTTACCCTATGAGTATCACATGGCGTCTATGAGTAATTAAACATCCTTTCACCTGCTTCCCCCTCTCTGACGGTGTGAAACGGACTCAAGAGCAAGTAAAACAAAATAAATATAAAAATATAATTCAAAGCGGTATAACCCCCAGCATAAAGTCAGCTGTCCTTCCTGTATTTGTCAGTTTAAACTGTGTTGTTTTTAGTCTGGATTATGACTTAAACTTCTTCACATGTGTGTGATATTATCCTAGGATCACCGCACTGAGCTCTGATTGGTCAGTAGGAGGTGTTTTCGCAGGCTGCATCCCAAAGCTCTTAATTGCATCCCTGTTTCCCTCACTTGCGTCTCATCCTTGCGTCTTAGTCCCTCCCACCAGGGAAGCATGGAGAGACGCAAGGAAACCATGCGAGGAGAGAGGAAACGAGGAAATGACTTTTTATTAGTCTCCATTACTGAAAACATCTCACGATGAGCGGAAGAGGCAAAACCGGCGTTTGAGATTCTTAATATATATTAATATTGGTTTTTATACAATATTGATATATATTGAGGTATCGGAAAAGGAGAACAGCATCGCTGTGCTCTCCTCAGCGCCCGGCTGGGCAGCTGGCCACCATGCCCCCCGTCGCCAGTCGTCCTTTACAATATGTGACAAAGTTCGGTCAATTTTGGGTTCGGCTGAGATTCACCGGAGACGGTGATCCTCCGAGCCGTGACTATGTTGGTGAAACACTTCTTTTCGATTCCTGCTGGATTAACACCTCAGACGTGTACTCATTCATCGCTCTGCCAAACAAAAGAGATTTTGAACTTTGTTTCCTCCAGGAAGCCCCCCTCAGACGGTTCCTGGATATACAAACCTCCAAAAAAACGGACCCCAAATGGAAAGACTGGTCTCTTGAATCGTCCATTCAAATGGACTCTACAACATTAGTCGTTAAATTCTGGACCGGTAGGGTGCCAGATCATGACATTGAGTTGTACCTGCGCAGATACTGCGATATCTTGCACACCAACAAACCGGTGGACAGATTCGTTATCTGGTACGGGGTCCGCAGGTACAAAGTTAAAATAAAAAAAGACGCTAAAGGAGAGTTTATCTCCATCCCAAACTCCATCTCCCTGGGTCCGTACAACGGTCGCATCATATACCCTGGACAGACAATCAGCTGCTTCATCTGCCACTCTGCAGACCACCAGGTGAAGCAGTGTCCTTCGGTGAAGTGTTGGAGATGTGGTGGTCTGGGACACAAGGCCAGGGACTGCACCGAGGAGAGTCAGTGCAGCCTGTGTGGAAAAAAAGGCCACACTTTCTTCAGCTGCCCAGCCTCATACTCAAACAAGGCGAGATTACAACAGGCTCCCGGTCCCCCCTCAGCCTCGCAGACTCACGACCCTCCGCCACCCCTCCAGAAGCAGCCTGGCCCTCCGCCAGCCCTCCAGAAGCAGCCTGGCCCTCCGCCAGCCCTCCAGCAGCAGCAGAAGCAGCCTGGCCCTCCGCCAGCCATCCAGCAGCACCCGGGCCCTCCGGCCCCCGGCTCCCGGGGACAGCCTGGCCCTCCACCAGATGTTGGACGGCGGTCTGCCCATCATCCTCCCACTCTACAACAGGCTTACAACCAGCCGGCCCTCAGAGACCGTCAGCCCTCTGCCTCTCAGCCGGGAGAAGCTCCTCTCCCCCTACAGCAGCTCGGTGCTGAGCCTCCTGCTCCCCAGCGAGGTCCGCGGATACGCGACCCTCCACCTACAGCCGAGCACCCCCCCTTAGCTCTTTCGGAAGATCTCTCTTCCCTGTCAGGGGAGGAGAGATTGCTGATCGAGAGCGATGTCGAAAGTAGCGACGATCGAGAGTACGAGAGTGCGAGCGAGAGCCCGAGCTCTGATTCTAGCTCACCGGGTCCAACGGCTGGCCAGCGAACCAGCAGCACCCCCCTCCAGTCCCCCTCTAACCCAGACACCTCCGACTCCTTTCCCCCCACACCCGAGTTCCCTGCACCCAAGCCACAGCACGAAGCACCATTCCAATTAACAAAAAAAAGACCATCTAATTTCACAAACCAAAATAAAGAAAAACGGCTAGACGATAAGCCCACACCCTAGCTCCCCACCACTCCACCATGTGCTTTCTTAAAATCGCTACCTGGAATGCTCGTGGGGTGCAGTCCCAAGCTTTTAGAGAAAAAAAAATTATTAATTTCTTATTGACAACTGATTTCGACATTTTGTGCACACAAGAGCTCAGACTCAACAGTATCGAGGACTCTGAGAACGTGTGTAAACTTTGGAACAAAGGTAAGGCATTTATATCTATTGGTGAAAACAGAGCAGACGGAATAGGGGTATTTTTTAAAACATTTGATGTGACTGTTCTAAAAAGAAGAGACCTCATCCCAGGGAGACTTTTAATGTTGGACTGTATGTATAGAGGGGAGAAATACAGAATCATGAATGTATACACTGCCCCTGGTAAAGCAAAAAAAATCTGCCTATTTAAAAGACTCAGAGAGCTGCTCACCATCGGTTTTAAAATTATTCTGTGTGGAGATTTTAATACAATAACGGAGGAAAACGACAGGTGTGGTCCAAATGATTTTAAATTAAGCTCCGAAGGGAGACTTCTAAAAGAAATCTGTGTGGAGGCCAAATTGACTGATGTATGTAGAGCTTTTAATCCATTCGGGAACGAATTCACACGGTTTGATAAAAAAACAAAAACAAGAATCGACCGAATATATGTTTCATCAGATTTTAATGTAAATGTGTATGCCACGGCGCTTAACGACCTCTCGGATCACCTCTTAGTTAAAACGTCCGTGACTTCCAGAGCCTCCGAAAAAAGAGGCTTCTGGAAGCTCAACTCACAGTGCCTCAAAGACACCAATGTATTGACAGAAATGAAACAGGAAATACACAAAATTATACAACTAAATATTATTACAAAATCTGATATTAAATTATGGGAAATATTAAAATATAGAATAAAAGACTTCTTTAAATTTAAATGTAGAGAGTTAAATAAGGCAAAAAATATAAAATATGACACACTAATGAATCAATATATATTATTAAAACAAAAGAAACAAAAATCTAAAACCGATGAAGACCTTATATCAAGTATAAAAACACAAATAGATAGTTTTAATCATGAATTATTATATAGTATTTATAAACAATCAGAAGTGGATAACAGAGGAAACTTGATCCATGCTATCAAATCAGGACAAAAACGAACTCAAAGTAAATTTATAAAATATATAAAAAATAAAAACGGTGAATCCGTACACTGTGAAAAACAGAAAAGAGAGGTGATCAGAGAACAATGTATTGACGCATATAAAAATATTGATGTTGATGTAGGTTGTATTAAAATGTTATTAGAATCAGTCCCGAAATACAGCTCGTCAGACTTCACTGGTCTGACTGGAGAGATCAGGAGAGAGGAGGTGATGGAGGCCATCCAACAGATGAACACTGGTAAAAGTCCTGGCCCAGATGGGCTGCCCACAGAGTTCTACCAGTTGTACATGGATGATGTGGTAAACCTCCTCACCTCCATGTTTAACGAAGGTCTGAAAAGTGCATGTATGGGGGACTCCTTCTATCAAGGAGTTTTATGTTTAATATATAAAAAGGGTGACGACTCGGATCTCGATAATTACAGGCATATAACTATAATGAATACCGACTATAAAATATTAGCTAAAATAATTATGAATAGATTAAATGATATATTAGATAAAATAATAGATAAAGAACAAACCTGTGCTATCAAAGGTCGTTTAATGTGGGATAATCTAAGTATACTTAGAGAAATCATACACAAACCAGACAAAAAAGGTTTCTACATAGTCAGCCTTGATCAAAAGAAGGCCTTCGATTACGTCTCCAGAGACTACCTCTGGGCCGTGATGAAATCATACGGCTTTCCTGAGACATTCATTGAAATGGTTAAATGCCTGTACACCAAATCAAATATTTGTATAAATGTAAACGGTGTTTTAACTGACCCCTTTGAAGTGGAGAGAGGTGTAAAGCAGGGCTGCCCTCTGAGCCCTGCTTTGTACATCCTAGCCATAAGCCCCTTAATCAAGAAAATCAACTCAGACAGTTTAATCTCCGGTACAAGGGTAGGGCACATGCCCAAAACTACATCCATCGCGTACGCAGATGACATAACTGTTATTATTAAAAACCAGTTAGAGATGGATGCTTTAACAAATAATCTGTCTCTATATGAACTTGCAACTTGCCAAATTAAATCATAATAAAACTGAGGGAGTCTGGATCGGAGCTGAGAGGGACAGACAAAATATTAACATCAAAGTTAATCAAGAAATTAAAATACTGGGCGTATCCTTTTGTAATAGAGAATGTAGTGAAAGAAACTGGGAAAACAAACTATGTGACATCAAAGAAGAGGTGAAAAAATGGGAAAACAAGAGCACTAATTATAAAACAAGAGTTAACATCGTCAAAACCTTCATCCTATCCAAACTCCTCTTCCTAGCCAACATCTTCCCTCCATCCAACAAAATGATAATTAAATTAAATAAACAGTGTGTTAATTTAATCTGGGGTACAACCAGGGAAGTAACTAAAAGAGAACTAATGTTTAAAAGCAAAGAATACGGGGGGTTAGGAGCTGTTGAGCTGGGGAGTAGACTGCATATAGCTTTTATTAAAAATGTCTCTGCTGCCATCTGCAGGAAGGCTCTCTGGGTTGGAGATGTCTCCATGTGGAGAAAGAGGAGAGGTAGAGCCAGACAAGGCCCTGATTATAAATTGATATATGGAGACTTCATCTCACAATACCAAGATTTGCAGATTGACTGGAATGGCTTACCAAGTAAAATGATATTCAAAAAAATAAATGATTCTAAATATGGTGGCCTAATAAAACATAAATATTTAACTGACACTGAAAGTACTGAAGTAATTAAAACATTGAAAACTAAAAACCTCTCAGAGAGCATTCGAGATGTGCGGTGGCTGATATCTGTTAACAGACTTGCTGTAAGAGCTGTTGTCTCATGGAGTTGTTACGTTACTACAAAAACATGTCCCATGATTTATTGTAACGAAGACGAGACGCAGCAACACCTGCTCATGGACTGTTACAGAGCTCAGGAGGTCTGGTCCATGCTCCAAGGCCTCGGCCTGGCTCATGAAGTCGGTTATAAATCTGTGATGTATGGTTTGTTGGATGAAAAGATGTCTGTAAAACAAAAAGAACTTTCACAACTAATTATTAGCATCACTTGCTTCAAGCTATGGAAAACAAGGTGCGTCATAGTCTTGGAACAGACTGTGATTGACAGCGATACCGTTGTGAAGCAAATACTGACTGACCTCAGAAGGAGGAGAACTTTGGACAAGACCCAGATCCTCCCATGGAGCCAACTGGACTTCTGATACCCTGTACTTTGCGAAGTGTACCCTGAACATTGTGATGTTACCCTGAACATTGTGGGGTTACCCATGCCCCAGAGCCCGGTCCTTCCGGCTCCGGCCTTTATCAATTGACCTCTAACCTTGTGCGCTCAAGGAGGCACTTTTTAACGAACAATCAATGACTTCTCCACATAGCACTTTATTTGCATAAACTGTCTTTTCTTTTTGTATTATTCTATTGTAATCCATGTCACATCCTATGTATATTCACCAAATTCCTGTAAAATTGTAAAAATTTAATAAAGTCTTTAAAAAAAAAAAAGGAAACGAGGAAATACGATTTAAGCGACATGGGACGGTCGTTTCCTCTGAAGCGTCACGTGAAGCGACGTCCGTTTCTGATGACAGCAGCAGCTGATCACAGCTGGATCAGCTGTCAGTCAACTTTAACAGCTGTTTGTGTCTGAACTGTAGTAATACTAATAAAGACAAGTGCAAGCTGCAGCCTGTATTTCTACTGTGGACTGCTTAGAGGCTCAGGAACCATCTCTACTGGCACAATAACTTTACATTATTTATTCATTATTAGCGTCTGTAGTTATTGATATTCTGATTGTGAGTTAATTATTTCATAACCCAGAATATGACTATGGTGTTTTTTTAACACTGTACATTATTTATTAGGCTAAAGGGAAAATGTAAATGATGTATATCAAACCCAACGTTCAGGAATCATCAGCCTCATGTGACTGAATGGAAATGAGGATAAATGATGTAAGAGGTGTTTGTTGCTGACAGACAGACTCTCCTTTTCTCTCTGACTTTAATAGTTTCATTAATAAAAGTTAACGGGGGAAATAACAGATCATGAAAAGACAAATCATTCTAATAAATGCAGAAAGTTATTTTAAGTCAGTTTGTCAGGTTTTATAAACCCCTCTGACTGTCAGGCTGCTTCACTGACGGTGTGTGAAGGAGAGCTACTGCAGGTCCTTCTGCTGCTCAGAGCTTCAGTTAACACACATTTGAACTAGATGGTGAATCAGAAGACAACTAAACTATAAAACGTTTAATCTGTGATCTGTTTTCACTCAGGTATGAAACTCAGTGATGTTGAGAGGTAAAGTTATCAGATCAGTCTGGTCGGCAGCAGCGTCCAATCAGTAACTGATCTCCAGTAAGGGGGCGTGTCGGTCAGTAAAAGACTTCCGTGCAGGATACACTGGTGTATCCTCGCTCATAGCTCCTCCGGCAAGCCTCCTCGATCCTCGATCCTCGCTCCTCGATGCACAAATAAGGGCTTTGGGACGGTCTTCAAAATGGCGCACCAGAACAACTTCTGGTTCAAGCGAGGATCGAGGAGCGAGGAAACGAAAATTAAGAGCTTTGGGATGCACCCACAGAGTTGATCTCTTATCTGGAACTTAACCTGCTCCGGAGCAGGTTAGCCGTTCAGCATAAGTTACCATGGAGATCTACCTCGATAAGAAGTGATCCAGCTTCGTTACACCGAAAACCCGGAGTTAACTCTGAAGTTACCTCGATAACCACAAATCCTGCTTCGTAGTCCAGGGCTGCGTTCGAATAGTCAAATAATTACGTCCTAATGTCTTTTCCTAACCACTTTTCCTTGACCTCAGTGGAAAACGTCGTGAGGTCAAGGAAAGATGAGAAGGAGAATTCAGAAGGAGTTAGGAAAAGACAACAGCGGTGTTAGGAGAATCCGACTGCTCTTTCACTAGGCTCCGTTATTATGATGCGACGGCGGCGGATGTTAGTGACGTCAGTTTGCTGTGGTGAAACTACAATGTTCTGAAGATGGACTACAAAAGACGCTGCTTCTCCCTGTGCGTTAGTAAATAGGTCTTTCAGTGACAGACTCCTTCACCTGCGGTGTGTTAAAGAGAGATACCACAGCTCCTCCTCCTGCTGCTGGAACACTTTATCATCATATAAAAAAGATCATCTGACCTAACGAGGAAAAACATCACTTCATTACCTCGGCTGGAACTGAAATAAACATGAATATATGATAAATATTGAGTTAACTGTTGGAGTTATGGAGAAGGGGTAGGCCCATATACTGTAAGTGTAGGCTGTACCTCTTCCAACTTCTTTTTGAAATATTCGTAATATGTATTTATGTTGATTATTTGTTAATTGGTTGTTTACTGTTCATTTTATTAGTTATTCTTGTTTTGTTTTTTACTGAGGTATTTGTTACATGTTCGAAATAAATAATTAATTAAAAATAAAGTAAAACTAAATGGTTGTCACCGTCCACTCATATTCAACATGAATCCCAATTAGTGTATGAGGGTATGAAAATAATATGCAAGATAAGCATATAGTTTGTTATTATGAACGGCCAAATGGTGCATCGCTTTAAATGCTACGGCCGCAAGGAATTGTGGGATGTTATTCTCTCGTTTCCTTTGGTAAAGGATGGTCCAGTGTATCCTATGCTAAAGGAGATAATAAAGGAAGCATTGAAGCTCCTTTCCTTAACATTTGGTGAATTCGAACGGCTCTTATCACGGCTGCTACTGAGGTACTTCCGGGTCATTTCACTCAGTTAGGAACCTTCCTAAGCAAAAAGGACTATTCGAACGCAACCCAGGCCTCTGTCTTCACTCAGGTGACATCATCACTCAGTAACACCTGTCTTCACTCAAAACCTGTGACAGCAGTAACTGTTGATTCTCATTGGCTGGTTTACAACTACACAAACACACAAGCACATTTTTAAATCTGTGATTGGTAAATAAAACATCAGGTTGCCATGGTAACAGTGGAGCTGGTGGTTGGTGTACAGCATAGACTGTATAGATAGATGGACGACAAGTCTCCACTTCCTTCCATTGTAAAATGAAGCCCAAATATCTCGGATATGGGAGCAGCCATCTCACGCTTTTGACATCATTTGGAGCCAGAGTCTGTGCAGTTGTGATCGGGGAGCTGGAGCCGCGATATCCAGGTCGCGCCAACACAATTGACCGTCCCAATCACAAGCCGAGCACGGCCGCAGCTTATGATTGGCAATCAAGATGTTTTGGCTTAATTTTGGGTAGCTGTCATGTCGTCCATCTTTATATACAGTCTATGGTGTACAGTAGGTAGAGGTTATGGGGGGTTGGTCAGAAAGGTCAAAGGTCGGGGGGTCAGTCAGAGAGATTAAAGGTCAGGGGGGCCGGTCGGAGAGATTAAAGGTCAGGGGTCAGTCAGATAGGTTAAAGGTCAGGGGTCAGTCAGAGAGATTAAAGGTCAGGGGGGCCGGTCGGAGAGATAAAAGGTCAGGGGTCAGTCAGAGAGGTTAAAGGTCAGGGGTCAGTCAGAGAGGTTAAAGGTCAGGGGTCCTGGAACAGGGCGGAGTAAAAGGCGGGTTCAGAGCGGCGGCTGCGGTAGCGAAGGATGATGTCATTGATCATGTGCTTCCTTCTGACATGGGATGGAAGGGCAGAGTCACTCTCTAACCGTCGCCGATGGCAACAGTTGATCACCGTCTCTCTAACCAGGAAACCTGGAGACAGAGAAAGAAACAAGGTCTGTTTCAATAGTGTTTCATTCATGAAAATACATTCGTTAAAGGTTTTTGTCCCACGATGAAGACAAGACTAAACTGACTACTTTAAACAATAACCAACTAAACCTCCAGACTATCGAGGAGATAAAAGACGGACGGTTATTACTTTCATTTATATGTATTACTTAATAATCCAGATTATCTTCATCTGTAGGAGGATAAGTACAGCTGACCTTCACAAGATAGCATTATGGTGCAGTGAACAGCAGGATAGTTGGTGCCATCGTCATCCCTCCGAGATTTAGTATGTAGATCGACTTTATGTCATCCATCTATTCAATGACTGTAGATGTCGTTCACACAGTTAAAGAGAACCTCACCCCCAAAATGGTCTTTTGTATATTAATTACGTGCACCCCGCGTTACCTTGAATTCATGGAGAAAACTTTGTTTTTGTTGCTTGCCTCCACGGTGAACGAAGAATCAAATAACGGAGAAAAGTGTGGGGGCCGCGTTTAACATCAGCAAAACTAAATCAAAACATCCGTTTACAATCTCTCACACAATTCGTGCAGTATAATCCAAGTCTCATTTATCTAGTCGCATGCTCACTACTTCCCAAATGCATTTTTGCCAAAAACGCACAAACAATCTCACGTTTGCACACGCGTGCTACACGTCCCTGCGAGTATTGTTTATGCAGAAGTGCTTTAAATAGTAAGGTTTTAGCAAAGATGCATGTGCTTGGGGGAGTAGTGAGTTTAAGACTGGATAAATGAGACTTTGATTATACTGCACAAGTTGTGTGAGAGTTTGCAAATGGATGATTTCATATAAACTGGGAAAAAAAAGTTCGGAAACTTGTGTTTGGTCGATTATTTCTCCGTTGTTACAATGCTAATTGGCATTGTATTTTACATCGTTGGAAAGCCTGTTTATTGACCTTCACAATGATGTCCAACTTGTAAGGATCATGCATTTGTGGGATGAGCAGCACAGCTGATTATGTGGGTAGCGCCCAAGAAAAATTTGCCAAAATGCTCTGCCAATGGTAAACAGTGTATTCTCGTAAGGCTACCAGGAAGCCTGCAATGACTGCCCTTCACCGTCAGGCCCATATGTGCTGGTGTCAAATCCACCGTGGACTTTTGGAGTTATCCTCCAAACGGATAAACCAACAAACCTACCAACAAACAAACAAACAAACAAACAAACCAACAAACAAACAAACCCAAACGCCGGTGAAAACATAACCTCCTTCCTAGGCCTTCGGCTTTGGTGGATTTAATAATCATTTTGGGGTTGAAGTATTCCTTTAAAGGTCTGGGCCCAAATGAAGCAATGAAGGTTTTACTTCCATTCTGGTCTTCCATACCTCTAGTGACCATACCTTTTTGCTCCCTCCAAATTTGGGGGGTCTATTTGCCACCTCTTACAACTTGTCACAATCCAATATCTATTTAGTTATTTTCAAGTCAAGATTTTGGTTAAAGCACACCACTAATTTTCCACCTAGTCCACTTCCCTCTGGTATTGATCTCCTCTATGTGGGGACAGACAGACAGACAGACAGACAGTCAGTCAGACATACCCAAAGACCTCTTGCTGACCACACTCCCGCTGACCAATGGGACAACCAAACTGAACTTGCTGGTGGTGTTTCCATGGAAATGGATCCGGTAGAGTCCAGTTTTCAGAGGATGGACAAAGATCAGCTGGACATTTGACGCACTGACAGACAGAGAGACAGTTTTGTCATTAATAAGACTGAAGCAGTTTGTTACAGTGTATTTGGATGTTTCACCTGGTCGGTGTTTCTGCCTTCATCTCTGACAGCAGGTCGGACAGAGGGAAACTCTCTGAAACACAAAGTCACAAATCTGTTCTCACTTCATCACTCCAGAAAACTACGGCTTATTGTCACTCCCCAATCTATTTTGGACTGGTTTATTCTGACCAAACAACTGATCTCATCTGGCTTGGTGCACTCAGTTATACTGATACTAGTTAGAACACTACTCAATTATTATAATTACTAATATAACTACTTATTATACTGTTAATATAAAGTTAGTTACCGATATCCTCGAAGCGTTCGACCCAGACTATCAGGAGTTTGGATTCAGAGCCGACGGACGACAACACAAAACGAAAAGACTTCATGTCTTCAACTGGAGAACTCTGGACAAACAGAAAGGTCAGAGACTGACAGAAATAAGTTAAGATAAGTCATAACGACATGAAAAAGCTTTTATTTTGAAGGTCCATACTGTGGGTTGAGGGGCGGAGTCTTGGCTTGGCTCAGAAAGACTCAAGTTGGATGGCAGCTCAGTCGGAGGCTCCGCCTTGTCTGGACTCTTTGACAAATCAGCCACTTTAAACAAAACAAAAAGAAGAATTTAATAAAGTAAAAGGAAATAACTTAGATTTTCTCCTTATATGGTCTCACCTCTCCTCATGCGGTACCACCTTTCCTAAATGGTATCACCTCTCCTTATATGATACCACTTTTCCATATACGGTCACACCTCTCCTTATATGGTCACATGTTTCCTTATATGGTACCACCTCTCCTTATATGGTACTACGTGTCCTTATATGGCACCACCCATAGAAATAGAATAGGAGTAGAACGGACATTGAACTGTTTTCTGTGATCATCTGACAAGTACAAAAGAAAATGGCAATAGTTGTTAGCTTTTATGGTGACAAAAGAACATACGTCATTTGGGCCGTAAAGTGTGGTCGCAGCTCGTTGGTAGCTTGTCCTTCTCCGAAGCGGCGGGGAGTGAGGCGGAGGGACCGTTGGACTCAGCGCTGCTGCTGGCCACCAGCCCACTGTTGCCTTTTAGCAACTTCTAGCTATCTAACTGGCGGACAGCAGGCTAGTTAGCTAGCTTGCTAATTCCACCATACTTTAATGCCATACTGGTAACAGAAAATGAGGCGAACAAAGTTGTCACTCATATGGCGATAGAAATGTGCTTTCCTCCACTGAGACAACAGTTTGTGGCTGAAGCATTAAGTTGTTAAATTGTACTCATTTATTCTGGCTCTCTATGCTTTGTAACATGACTTACTACTCCACTGCTCGTTTGAATCGTTATTGCAAAACCACACCTCAGTGAGTCCACAACTGGCCATTAGTCACTTTGGTCTATACGGAAATGAGCCCGCTACAACGCCGCAATGGCGACGGTACACATAAAAATGGCAGCCGTTCCAACCACCCTACTACATTGGGAATGTCCGTCCTACTCCTATTCTATTTCTATGGCACCACCTCTCCTCATATGGTCAATACAGAAGAGTTTAGTGACTATTATTAGATCATCAGACACTCACTGTATGATGATGAGGGGACGATGAAGGTGATCTCTGTCAGAGCATTGGCGTACATCAGGACGAACCTCTCGCCATTAAACACGCCCCCTCCACTGTCACCCAGCACAGCAGGGAATTCTGGAAGACAGAAAACAATCAATCAACGATCAAGGAGAACAGAGTGACCTCAGGTAACCTCTGACCTCTGACAGTGTCCTGTTGATGAGAAGTGACCAATCAGAGCACTGACCTGAACTGTTGGTGTTGACCCCGCCCCCCTGTCGTCGCCCCGCCTCCACCGGCTGACCAAGAGATGACAGGAAGTCGAGGAAGTGAGACGGGACGCTGCAGCTGGACTCCACGTTCCTCAGGATCTACAAAGAGACAAACAGGTTAAGCCAAGTTCACACTACACAACTTTTAAAGTGGTAAGATGGCTGTACTGTTCACACTACACAACTTGCTGTCTTGTAATCGGGAGACTTGAAGTCGTTGTGGTTTTCACACTACGTTTTGTCACGAAAAGAACATTCAGAAAGTGATGTTGTCATTGGCACATGTGTTCACATAATAGCCTATTTCCACACGTCTTTACTATTTCCCCTATGAAGATCAGTCGCTATGTTTATTCATGCAAACATCCAACATCCTAGGTGCAACAATAACTTTGGTGTGTGTTGCAAATGCTACACATAGCACACACAGTTACAGGTGACCCATCCCACAGGTTTCCCCTCAACCTGTGTCTTGCGCTCTCATTGGTTGTAGCTCCCCGACAGACTCCCCAACATGTCCAGATATTTACCATGCCAGATATATGGAAAGTGTCCCGATGCAGCATTGAGCCTCTCAGCTTGCGTCCCTGAACAGTTCACACAAAGTGCTTGAGCACCGATTTGCAAGCCCCAATTTGCGAGCGCCAAGCCAGTTATTTGCCTCCCATCTGGGGCTTTTGCCGGGGAGCTCCAAAAACTGTTGGCGAGTGGAAAATCAGGGCTAAAGTCCTGTAGTGTGAACCAGGCATGATGGTGTCCACACGATCCGTACTTTCCACGCTTCCCAGTCATTGTCTATGAAAGCAGCCGTGCAATGTATTCTGGTAGTGGGGTGGCTGCTCCTCATTTGCATAAAGTTGAGGTCTAGACTATTTTATGTAAATCAGGGGCGTCTGTTGAGACTCGCCACTTTTGGAACTCCCGAGAAATGTTTAAACTAACTGTTGTCGATCTAAAATAAAGACAGATTCAGCAATTGCAAGGCTTTAATCTTGCATACTGTACGTTTTCATAAACACATTTCGTTAAACTATTTTCGTAACATAAGAGAAAAAAAATTCTGAGCCACCATGTTGGATCCGGTTTGAAAGCTGGGAGCAGCAGCCCACGAGGGAAAGCGTTCGTCCAATCAGGTGCCTAGTGGCAGCCGATCAAGCGTCCAATGCATGGAAGCGAGATGGTGCCTCACGTTTGAAAACGCCACTGTGGACACGTACCATAAGAGACAGAGACAGGCCAGAAGGACCACAATACCAACCCAATCAAACCAAACCAAATTATCAACCAACAAAAATAAAACTATGTCACGTATTGGAAGGAAACAACTAAAACACTATTAAATGTGATCTAAAGAGAGACTTCACATTAGCAAATTATTTGACCAGAGTAAAAAATCCTAAATTAAGAAAAGCTTTGACTATGTACAGACTCAGTGAGCACAGCCTAGCTACAGAGAAGAGTCGGCATAGACAGAGCTGGCTGCCAAACGAGAGGCTCTGCTCCCAGTGTAACAGACAAGACGTAGAGTCAGAACTTCATTTCCTCACCTCATGCCCCAAATACCAGGCTCTGAGAAATGAACATTTTCCCAATATCATAAAAATACATCCTGAATTTGAACACCTAACAGACGTAGAGAAACACACATATTTACTTGGGGAAATACCCAAATGTGAGAGCAACAAAAACAACATCAACACAAACACACACTAACAACTTCCACAGTCTCTCTGAAACAAACAAGGGTTAATTGTTTCCTGCTATTTTCTTGATTTTATTAATTTGCACCTTTTTCTTTATAATCTCATTATTTCTTGACGCTTTGACGATATTGTCATTGTTACACTCAGGCCAATAAAGCATATTAAATGACCTCAGCAGCTAACAGACAGACAGACAGGTGAGACAGACAGGTGTATCTGACCTCAGCAGCTGTCCTCTGTCCTGCTCTCATGTAGAACACGAAAGCAGAGTCAAAGTTTCTTGACGGCAGCTGGTCCAAACGTCTCAGATCCTCAGAGAAACCTGGAAGGGACGAGTCCGGAGACACCAACTGAGCCGGGACACCGCTGGTACCTGGATTCTACAGAGGACAAGTGAGAGGGAGACAGGTGAGACAGACGGGTGAGGCAACAGACAGGTCTAAATGAATCAATGAATCAATCTCTGTCCAGTCCATGGTACCTTCAGGGTCTCAGGTGTCAGCAGGCCCAGGTGGGACAGGAAGAGTCTCGCCGTCTGGAAGTTGGTAATAGGAGGCGGCGGCCTGCAGGTCTTCATGACGACCGATCGTCCGCTCACCTGCGGCCGAGCCTCGACCCGTCGCTGCCTCTTCAACGCTGCTTGCAGACACTCCAGCTGCTGCTGCACCTGACGGAGGAGGAGCAGGAGTTTGCAGGTGCTAATTCTTTACAGACAGACAGGTAAAGAACACCTGTCTGACTTCAATGTAGCTTCAGAAAGTTCTATGACATCCAGCAGGATCTGGGGATCTGGGTTGACCCAGGTTCATACCTCCTCAGTAACGGTCTCGTGCAGAGTTGGTATACTCAGATCTGCATTAACTGAAGCAACTCTGTCCATGTTTTCAGGAAACAGCTGATGTTTGACACCACATCGTATCCCAGCATCCTCCTGGGCTAAACCGCGCTGTTCTGGGATCAGAGTTTGCTAAAGTAGATCAACAGACAGGAGAGATAAAACACTGATCTCAAGCCTATTATTATGTATTTTATTGTCATTTTTTGTCATTGATGGGAGTGGTCACCTGTGTGTCGGTTCTTCCCTCTCTGGGCTGCAGGTGGAGCTGTAGAGTCCATGTGTGACCTCCTGACGGTCCTCTGATCAGCACTGTGATCGACGGACATGGCGCTGCACACACTTAGACACATTAGGATTTTTTGAACATTAGGATTAGTTGATTGATCTATTAGTCGATCAACAGAAAGTGAATCAAAAGCAACATCAAGAAACAAAAGAGCAGCAAGAGGAAGTTACATCAGCCTCTCAGTTTGTGTCGTCAAATACTGTTAAACACTTTTGAGTTCATTTAGAGATTATTTAGATTTTGTCATGTGGAAATGTTGGACTGATGATGACAGGGGAAAGGTCAGGGAGCTTTTTGGTTTCATTGTGTTCCTGCTGTATGAGCATCTGTGTTTCCGTCTATATCTGGTTCAGGATCAGTGAGTCAGGACTGACCCTGTTCAGGTCCCTGTGGTTGTTCCAGCATGGCCAGGATCACTGAGCTGTCCACCACAAAATATCTGAACTTCTTCACACTGCTATCACTCATGGTGGAGCCAATCAGAGCGTCCTCATCCAGCAGGCCTCCAAGGAATGGGAAGGCCCCCGAAACCTGCATAACACTGAGATATGAATAAAGATCAGACTGGTGCAGATACTGTTCAGGATTGGCCCGACTTTAGCCCTGAATCGGTCCCCCCTGACTAGTTTTAGAGTATCTGGTCTGAATCTAATCTGAATTATGTCTGAATCTGATCTGATCTGCGCATGGCAACTACAGGTTAAGACAAGGCAACTCAAACCTGCTTTATGTCAGGGAAAGATCATGGTCTCGGTTCAGAAAGAGCCTGTAGTGGCCTGTTCTTTTCCAATCCATGTCCAAATTGCAACAGTCACAGATATCGCTGCCTTCATTTCAGCTCATTTATTTTCACATTTTAACATACAAAAAATATCAAAGACTGTACCGATGTCCCACTCTACACAAATACACTTAGTCTCACCACTTCCTTCTACCACAGCTGATCATCATTATCATATTAACCAGATATATACACAACTAATTGCACAAACATTATTTCAATAATTCAGCAAATGGTGAAAATATCCTTTGTAACTAACACAAAATGGCTCCAACAGGCCAAAGTACCGGATGTGAACTCTGGTCTGATCACTCAAGTGATTAAGGTAGTGGAGATGAAAAACAGCTCTTATTTTAAAACATCTAGTACCTTTACATGTGTGTTTGTTTTGCTCACCAGCTCAGCGTGGCCTCTGCAGCCTCCTTCACCCTCAGAGAGGCCGGGTTCAGTTCTTTCTCCTCTTTACACCTCACTTCCTGTTCCTGTCTGGACTTACTGCCTGCAATCCCCAATTTTACGATCTCCAGGATCTCCAACAAACACTCCTGAAAACAACATAACTGTATATTTAATACACGCAAACCACAGTCCTGTCCCCATTTCTGTTCACCCTCTACACCTCGGACTTCAGCTACAACTCCAAGTCCTGCCACCTGCAGAAGTTATCCAACAACTCCGCAATTGTTGGCTGAAGGACGCTGAGAAAAGGAGCGTTGTGGACTCATGGACTTCATTGAGTGGTGTGAGCGGAAGCACCTGCAGCCTAACACTGGCAAGACGAAGGCGTTGGTGGTGGACTTCAGCAGGTGGAAAAGATCGTTGATCGTCTTTGTGGTTGTATCATCAGATCTGCGGCCGCATGTCTTGAACACTCGGGTGAAGAGAGGAGCAGAGCTGTCAACTGATCACCACCTACAGTGCTGGTGAGTGGGATCAGATGGCGGGGGAGGCTGCCAGACAGATCTTGTTAGGGTGAACTGGGAACGTCTGGCTGAGGCCCCTGTCTGTGAGGTCTTTAACTCCTACCTCCAGATGAATTTCTTATACCTTTAGTAACTGATTGATGAGTTACCTGGCTGTTTGTTACCTGTTGGTTAGTTAGTTGGCTGTTAGTTGTCTGTTGGTTAGTTAGTTAGTTGTTAGTTGCCTGGCAGTTTGTCACCTGTCGGTTAGTTACCTGGTGGTCGAGCATCGCCGGGTGTTCAGTTAACCAGACGTTCAGACAGTAGAAAGCAGCAACGATGATGGAGTGCAGATCTCTGGAGTGAAGCGGAGGAGGACGACTGCACTGAAACACGATGTAACAACAAACTGAAGTGACCGCTCGCATCCTCTCACTTTCCTCCACACTAACCTTCACCTGCAGGCCAACAGGAGAGAGTAACGTCACAGTAACGTTTGCAGTTAATGGTGTGTGTGTGTGTATGTGTATGTGTATGTGTGTGCGCCCACCTTAGCCAATCCTCCCAGTACTTCCAGTGCAGACAGACAAACTGCTAAGTCATTCCTCCACTGAGCCGTCAGACGCTGAGTCAGCAGGCGCACAAATTGAACCCACAGGATCGATGCTGCGTCTGACTGAACGGCTGGTTACCATGGAAACGTAAGCACAAACACGAACACACAGACAGACACACACACACACACACGTAGATTTCCATGACAGGACGATCAATGTTATAAAAGTCAGTTAAACTTAACTAAAATCCAATCAGCATAGTTAACTACCGGTTCCTCTGGTCCATCTATTTGCACTGGTTCCCCCGGTCCATCTGGGTCTACTAGCTCCACCTTGCTGAGACTCAGTTTCCTGAAAACAAAAGTAGATGAAGTGTTTCGGTTTTTCCTGATAGTAAAAGACAAGGGAAAAGTGAGCATGGCTAACATACCCCCACTAACTGCTTGATCCCTACTAAAGTAGAGCAAGAGGTTTTGCCCTTTTGGAAATTTTTTACAATTTTTGGGCACCCTGGACTTCTAACCCCCAAAAGGCACAACTAGACCACACTGTCAACCATCATACCAAATTTGAGGTTCCTAAGTGAAATAGTTTCCGAGTTCTGCTCCGGAAACGAAAGTGTGACACACAAATGGAGGGAAGGACGGACAGATGGACGGAAGGACAAACACGCTGAGCGGTATATATTAAATTATATTATAATTATATATTATATTATATATATTTTTACCCCCAACCACATTGTCGTGGGGGTATAGAAACCCAGAGTAACAGTGTAAAGTCCTGTTGGCGCCACCTGCAGGCTGATTGTTGGATTTAAATCAAATTTAGTAGTTTAAAGGTGCTATTGATAACATTCATAACATTCAGCCACTAGATGTCGTATTCTCCCTCTCCCGTTCCATTGCATTCACTTCAAATCAAGTCGTTGTCAGGCACTGACCCTCAATCTCAGTCATTTATCCGTTTTTTCCACACTAACTGATGACCCAGAGGTACCACGTGATACCAACGTTGTTATACTATCGGCTCACAAGCCTTGTTAGAAATGAGAACCGAACGTCAGATATCATCCACGGAGATAAACAAAACATGAATTTTGGACCAGCCAACATTTTTTAAATGATTCATTCACAATCACAATATTTATTTTTTCATGAAAAGCCATACTTTTCTTCAGCACTTTTCTAAAAGCTCTGTGGATGTATTTTTTTTAATTTTTTTTTTATATTCATCTACATAAATATGTTAATAATAAGACCTCATGAATATTATCTGAAGTCCAGGGATTCCATGAACACCACAAACATTACAAGACTGAGTGAAAGACAACAAGACACTGTGCAGTAAAGATCATTAAGAAAATGTGTAATATTTAAACAACAAATCTGAATTTACAATATGACATATAGACGGTTCTTTTTGTTTATGTTCCCTCAAAAGAGGCTGAATAAAACGGTTAAGTGTCAACCTGAAAAGTGTTTCTATACACATTAACCTTCAAAATCTGATTTCTGTTATGTAATGATGTTCATCTGATCTGACATATTGTGTGTCAGTCGAGTTTCAGTAGATGTCAATAGATGTGAGTGGACTCACCTGCTGAGTTTGTCCTGCAGCCTCTAACAGAGCCGAGTCCTGAACCAGGTTCAACATGGCCGCTACACAAAACAGAAGTCAATCAGGCTGTGTGAACGCGGAGAGTGTTACACAGTAGAGTCTGACAGAATGAAAACAGTAGAGTCTGACAGAGTAACAAACCCACAATGCACTGCTACATGTTTTACAGATAGACACAGAGCACAATTGCTGAAGCCTAGTGGTGGCTGTAGCACTTGCATCTTTCACTCGCCAATAACCTTAAACTTTAAAAATGAAAAAGAAGAATTAAAAAACATAAAGGGTTTCTGAATTATGGGTAGAATGTGTTAAACAGAGGAATATGGTCGCGCACCAACGACAGTGCCGACTGTATTTTTATTGTTACCGTGGTATGGTTTCAAATGTGCACCATTATCCTGCAATGAGTCTGTGTGTATAATACAGTTTGCATTCGTTCTAGGGCTATAGAACGAGTGTTGTAAAGTCAAAAAGTCAAACTTAATTGAAAAAAGATAAATGTTATCATTTCCAAAACTCACAACATGTTTTTATTAAACAAAATATTCTGCTTCAATTCTTATTTGTTGGCATTTAGCCTTTCAAAAACAACATTTCCACTGCCGTCAAAAAACTGTTCAGCTTGCCGGCGCACACGAAGGGAGGCACCACGGACGGAGGATTATCCTGCAGTGAGTTTGTGTGTATAAAACACGGTAATACAGTTTGCATCTGTTAGTACAGCTTCGAGCTTCCTTTGTGGCTTATAGCGGCCAGTCTAGTCAGTCTAGTGGTCAGTTGATGTGACCGACATTGCTTTCAACTCTAAAGCAAACGCAGGTTTCAGATTTCATTATATAAAATGTACTAGGCTATATAACATTGCTTGTGTTATAGTGGAATTTGGATAAATCAGAAATATGCAGTATATATTATATTTGCAAGGGCCTTAGCTAACTACAGTAGCTTAGCTAACATAGCTAACATTAGCTAACAGCTAACTTCATCATCATCCACCATCATTTTAGTCATCAACTGCACCCCTGCTAGACGTACGGTGCTAAAATAATTCTTTGACATGCTTAAATCTAATGTGTTTAGCTAGCTAAAGGCATTTATTATAGTGTTTCAGCCCTTGGTTGCATATTGTGGCACTGATTGTTTTTCCCCTCCGGTGGGAGTGGTTTTAAACTTTAAGCAGAAATCTATGACTGACCCCGTATTATCTGTGTGTTGGAGGTGAATGAGTGACTGAATGAATCAATGAGTGAATGAATGATCAGGATGTGAAACTGACCCAGTATTATCTGTGTGTTGGAGATGAATGAGTGACTGAATGAATCAATGAGTGAATGAATGATCAGGATGTGAAACTGACCGAGTATTAGCTGTGTGTTGGAGGTGTTGGTCTCCGTCTGCAGAGCTCCAATCAGAACACCGATGAGACGGGGCTTCAGAGACAGGAAGCTACCTGCTGTGACATCATCACCACTGAACCGCCCGTCCAATAACACCTGAACACACACACACACACACACACACACACACACACACACACACAGCTGACTGTTACTGTATCTGTGGTTATTAATGGGTGTTCTTACTTCACCTGTGAGGTCCAGGTCAGGTCTGCACAGGTGTGTGTAGGTGTTTAACAGGGTGGATAGAAGCTGACCTCTGATTGGGCAGATCCAAACTGCAGAGGGAGGGGCAGCAGGGACAGCAGGACCAGGATGGAGGCTCGCCTCAAATCCACCGGACTCACAAAACTCTTGAACCTCAACAGCTCTCTGGGCGAGAGACACACACAGACAGAGAGAGATTTACCTGCAGTCACACTTGTCTGTACCTGTAGGAGTAGAGTCAGTGATTGTATGACTACGTCAGGTGTTGGTTACAGCCTTCATGAAGACATTACTGCTGGATGATTCAAAATTTCGCCTCCTTTAGGTTTCAGATATGCAGTTTCAGAAGTAACTAAGTACTAAGTACTTTACTTAAGTACAATTTTAAGATACTAATACTTTACTTGACAATTTCCATTTTCTGCTACTTTATACTACTACTCCACTTCATCTCAGAGGGAAATATTGTACTTTTGATGCTAATAATTTTGTATTTTTTGGTCGCTTTCACAAGCCAACATTTAGTCCGTTTAAACTGTAAACTCTGGCGCGGTTCAAACCCTGGTGCGGTTTGTTTGGGCAGTTGTGAACGCAGTAATCATGCTCTGGTGTGGACCAAAACAACCATGTTTCCACGCAGACCCTAGTGCGGTTTGATGGCAGTGAGAACATACTTCGACCCAATTGCACGAATTGAACTAGGCCTGCACGGTTAGTTGTTGAGATGGACACAGGTAAACAACATGTTAGCATGAGTTGGAGAGGACTGACTTGGACTTCTGCAGAAGTCCGATGTTTGCTTCTGATCTGGGCCGAAGGGAACATACGCAATATGCTAAATAAAGTCCACAAAAAAAGTGACGCTTATAAAGTCATTCGAGATAAACTGGAGGAGAAGGGATTTGTGCGCTCAATAGATCAGTTCAAAGTAAAAGTGAAAAAACTGGTGAAATGAGCTGGTACCCACAGGGTTCTGGGTCCAGCTCAGCCTAAAGAAATAACATGGGACAACGTGAACCCACCATCCTTAGAGAGAGACATGGGGTCCTGTGTGATGTCAGAGGCGGGAGCCCGCTAACCCCTGACTGTAAAAAACTATAGCCTACTACAGTTTGTTTAAATTATGTTTTAGGAAAAACAAACAACAGAATCTGACATTGCTCCTCACAAGAACCTGGTCCAGGTGAGACTCACTGGGCCTCATCAGACCGGATCAGGCTGTGAGGTCAAGAGCAGCAGAACTGTCATTGGTAGTTAAGTATCTGCAGTATAAGTATTGAAAGTAGCAGTGTCTACGGTAGTGATTCTAGTATTCACAGTTACTGTAGTATTTGCAGTACTTGTACCTGTCGAGCAGCACGTTCTCCACAGCTGAGACGAAGGAGGGGAGCAGCAGGTTGACTCCTCTCAGGTCACAGCAGAACAGACATGTGGAGTTCAGCAGGATGGAGGCCAGAACACGGGGACACACCTCCTCCACCTGCAGACCCTGAAGGAGAACCAGGTAGAACCTGAAGGTTGGACAGAGGAGGGGAGAACGCACTTAAGTTTTAAATTGTGTGTGTGCGTGTGTGTGTGTGTGTGTGTGTGTGTGTGTGTGTGTGGGGAGGCAGGCAGTCAGACAGAAACAGACTGTGTGATGTTAAGGGAAATCATTCCATAAGAAGGTGGTATGATAGGAAAAGGCCCTTTGGTCTGTTGGCTTCTTGTAACTCTGGGGACAGAGTAAGTGAGTGTAGTGAGAGTAGTGAGAGTGCTGTCCTGTTGTTGCTGTATCTGTATAGGGGTGTGTGAATCTGCAGAAGTACCACGTGAACCTATCTGTGGGATTCACTCATCATTTAGCTTCTTCTCGCAGCCTCTGCCATCAGTGTGTGAATGTGTGTGTGAATGCTGACATGTAGTGTAAAGCGCTCTGAGGACTAGAAAAGTGCTATATAAATGCAAGTCTATTTACCATTAACCATTAACTCTATATAAAAAAGTGTATGACAGCGATCTCACAGTCATACACCCCATGCACGTGTCCTTGCGCTCCCCGACGTTTTCACTATGCATTCACACCAATCATCTGAAAGCGTGTAAAGAGGCTTTTGTACAGTCCTGTCTCTACTATTATTCATCATAACGTGGCTGACTTGCAGTCTAATAATACTAACTAGAAAATGCATTTCCTGCTGAAAATGCGTGGGAATGGTGACAGCTGAAAGGACCTGCAGGATCTCTGCTTCACACACCGCAGCTGAAGGAGTCTGTTACTGAAAGGGCTTTATAACACCTGACAACAAACAGACCTCAATCAACTTTCTTCATTTATTAGAAAGAATTTTCTTTTGATGATCTGGTATTTCCCCTCATTAACTTTTCAGAGGAAACACTGCTGCTCTACCACTGATAATAACTGTGTGTCTTTATTAGTATTAGATCAGTTCAGACATTAACAGATGTTAAAGCCGACTGACAGCTGATCCAGCTGTGATCAGCTGCTGCTGTCATCAGAAACGGACGTCGCTTCACGTGACGCTTCAGAGGAAAGGACTTCTCACATCTGTCAAAACATATTTCCTCTCTTCCTCTCTTCCTTTCTCCTCGTGTCTCTTCCTCGCCTCCTCCGCTCACATCTCTCGTGGGCGGGACTAAGAAGCGAGGAGAGGAGTCGAGGAGAGGAATCGAGCCTTATAAAATCGGAAATGGGAAAGGCCCATTATCTCTTTGTCAGAGGTAGTGAGAGTGCTGTCCTGTTGTTGCTGTATCTGTATAGGGGTGTGTGAATCTTGAAGGAACTGGCCTTCTACCTCCGAGAGGTCAAGGCCCAGTTACGTGCTGGTTAATCTTGTGTGACAAAGAGATTTTCCAAACAGACGGGTTAAAGCATAATAATACAATTTATTCCGAACAATCAATGTTGCACAAGTAAAAATAAAGAGTTTACAGATATCTGGATCCAACCTACGTGTCCCTGACAACATACAGTGCATGGGTCAGTTCGCGAAGTCTGAACCCCGAGCTATCCCTGATCCAGCGTTTTATGGTTTACACAATATTAATATTCATGAGTTATGGCACGTGATGTTTCTGCTGCATGTCTTCTTCTTCGTTATCTCCTTCTGGCTCCGTCCTCTCCTTGACCTTGCAAAAGAAAACAGCACCTGCCACCTCCCTTTTCCTCACAATCACTCTATTCATAACAAATCCAACAGTCAGGTTATTGTAAACATTCTTGTACATAATAAATCCAACAGACCCTCTTTTGAACTTAACTAAGTTCACCTACAGATAATGTTACATACAGATATATTTATTATAAGCATAGATAATGTTACGTACAGATGTATTAATTATAAGCATCATCACACAACCTCTTCAGGGTCAACATCTTCACTATCCCCCACCATTTCCAGGAGACCCTGTCTCTCAGCTTGGAACATGGCCATCTGATAAGAAGGAGGTGCATCCGGATGCTTTCGTTGCACAGCAGAAATAATCACACGCTCAGTGAGGTGGCGAATACATGGAATACAGCAACAACCGCATAATACTAAGCATGCACACACAGCAAGGATTGAGGAGAATAGAGATACCACCATGGACTTCCATTTCCCAAAGGTACGGTCTAACCAGTCGTTAATGGGGCTGTTGATACCTGAGTCATCGTGCATCGATTCAGACAGCGTCCGGAGCCCCTCTAGCGCCTTAGTTACAGTCCCGTCCGGCGCTGTATTGTTAGGGATGAAAATACAACATGAGTCTTGGAACATTGAGCATACACCGCCTTTCTTCTCTGCCAGCAGCATATCTAATGCCATTCTATTTTGGATCACCATCAGTGACGTAGGAGCCATTTGTTCAGCTAGTCCGGCAATTGCATCACGGGTTAGATTAGTCAAACGGAGAACATTATAGTGGATGTAGTTAATGCGGTCAACATTTTTGTTAGGAGTGATAGGGATCAGAGCACTTATTACAGGTATGTTTTCAAAACCTGCAGCTATTTGGTCAGCTAGTTTATATTCATTAGGGGAGCTACCTCACTACATCATTCTTTATAATCTTGGTTTAGCCTTCCCCCCCTTGTAGCCCACACCTTCCACCCTGCTTCTGAGTGAAAGCATTGTCTATTGTTAAAGAGTTACTTGTGATTAGCTATTTTTAGCAGAGTGCAGAGGCGAGGATGATAAGTAATGTATCTAAACTAGTACAGTCTGTGCTTTCCCAGGTTATTCAGATTTATCTGAGTACACAAATTCTACACAAGGGTCATGGTATTTTCTCTCACATTCCCTCCTTTTATCATGAATAACTAAAATGGTAACTGAAAACACGAAAATACATGATGAATTGCATTATGATAGTAATATGAAATGAAAACATTTAAAATACATGACAAATCACATTAAGAAAGTTTGTACAGAAGAACGAGGACAAGAGAGGTAAACACAAATGCTACAGCAAACGCCACTAGCAGTTTGCCGTACTGCATGATGCTTCTAGTTTGTTTTCCTGTGCGCAACTGAAAAACTTTTATCCGGGTGGTCCTATTTTATACTGGTTTGGGAAAGGAAGTGAAACTTCTCTCTGGTGGATTCTCCCCACCCCTGGTTCCTCTTTTTATCTATTTTAGCATTTATTCTAAGCAACAAGTTTTAATACAATGTGATATATAATGTTTTTCAAAAACCACCTAGATGAGTCCACCTAAACAACCATGTTAGCCTGATTTAACTGTAAATACAGGCAAGACCTTGTAACCTTCTTTCCCTTATGTGTATCTCATCACAGTCACAGTTTATACAGTATATGAAAAATAAAAAATATACGTGACCCTCTTTTCACGTAGCCTGGGCTCCTTGTGGGGCTGCCTCCTCTGCTTCAGGTCCTGTCCTGCTGCTGGAGCACTGTGTTAGGTGCCACCAGTTGAGTCCTTTTCCTGCAAGCTGCACAGCTGTTGCAGTTCTGGCCAGAACCTTGTGTGGGCCTGTCCAACGTGGCTCCGACCACTTCCTCTTTAACACCTTCAACCAAAGGTGTTCCGGGGGTCCGGGGTCAGGTCCTGGAACGTCCTCTGTGACAGGTGTGACAGGTTTGTCACCTGTATAGGAGAGAGCTGACACAAGAGCATTAACCTTCAAATAGTATGGTCTATAACCGAGGTCAGGAAGGGGAGAGGGGTTTTGGGACGGCCCTGGGAAAGGTCGGCCACACGTAAGCTCAAATGGTGTGAGTCCTGTTGACCGATTGACTGAGGCTCTGATGCCTATCAGTGCAATGGGCAGGGCTTCAGTCCAAGGGAGCCCAGTCGTGCGAACGATTTTTAGCAGCTTTAGCTTGATGGTCTGATTAGCACGTTCAACTTTTCCTTGCGATTCTGGGTGGTACACAGTGCCAAATTTGTGTTGTAGTCCCAGAGCCTTTTCAACAGATTGCAGGTCTTTATTTTTGAAATGTGAACCATTATCTGACCTGATCAATTTAGGAAACCCATGTTTCGGAATGTACTCATTCACCAGACATTTAATGACTGATTTTGCGTCCTCTTTTCCCGTAGGGTAGGCCTCAACCCAACGTGAAAATGCGTCCACAATTACTAGGAGGAATCTTTTCCCCCCAGCCCTTACTCCCATATCTGTGAAATCCATAAAGATTTCCTGTCCCGGGGCAGTGGGAGAAGGATGTTTTCCTGCCCTAGGAGTGATGGTAGGTCTGATGTTACATGTACTACATACGTCACACTTAGTCAAGAAGTCAGTTATAGTAGCATGTTTCCGGGGAATCAACCAGTGGCGGAGATCTCGTAACATCTGTTTGTGGCTTTTATGGTCAAGTCCATGAGTCTGAGTCAGTATTGAGGACATCCAACAGGGGGGCATAACTATTTGATCTCCGTTATACCATATACCATCAAACTGTTCTATAGCTCCCTTATCTTCCCAGATGGTTCGTTCTGCTGCTGTGGCAGATTCTTGAGCTTGTATAATGGAGAAATCAGTTATCTCAGAACCGAGATCTGCTGTGGTCATGACCATCATAGTAGGTAAATACCCTGCCGCCTTTTTAGCGGCTGCATCAGCTGCTTCGTTTCCTATACTCTCTAAGTCAGAGCCCCGACTGTGTCCTTTCACTTTGATCACAGCTACCCTCTGTGGTAACTGGATTGCTTCCAACAACTCTTTCATCAACTCCTCATGAGCCATAGGTTTATTCTGACTAGTCTTAAAACCCGCTTGTACCCAGCCAGACATATCTCTGTGAATTGCATTGCACACATACGCAGAGTCTGTGAAAATATTCACTGCCTTCCCTTCCGCTAACCGCAGAGCACAAACTGTGATGGAATAATTGATATACAAGTTATCTTTGGAAGGAAGAGGTCCGGAGCTGATGATGTCTTACAAAAGAAGGTTTATTGAAGCTTGATCAAGGAGAATTGTCAGGTCTCCACAATAGATGCTCTCTGCGTGAAGGCCTCACAACTCTGTCCTTCCTCCCCGGTGCTCAGTGTCTTACCCCTTATCATGTTATGACTTACTTCGTTCCTCTGGCATCTCTGACCCTGGTTGCCCTAGCGACTGGCTCTACGGTCTCCACTACAGGCACAGCTGTACAGATAACGGTGGCTCCTCTAGACAGGACTCCAACCCAAGAATGTCAACAGAGGGACACTCTGACAAACACTCTGACCTTTCTACCAATAAGAGAGGAATTGATGGAAAATTCCATCACACAAACTACAGCCGTAAGTTCTGCTGCCTGAGCAGATTGTTTCCCATCAAGAGGACCGTGATCGAGAGTACATGGTTCCTCTTTTGCTGTATTCATAGACACCACAGCATAACCTGCTTTTAACCCTTCGGTGGGATGACGGAAACAGCAACCATCTGTAAATAAGCTAAGGTCAGTTTCCGTTAAAGGGGAGTTTTCTAAGTCCAGCCTTAGTTTTACAAAGGGCAGCGATTTTTCTGCACAGAAGTGCTTCTCGCCATCAGTCATATTGTCAGCCATATTACAGCCCTCATGTACAAAGGAGATGTGTGGTTTCGAGAGTACTTGTAAGATCTTAGTCTGTCTGAGGGGGGTGAGAGTGAAACAGGAGGATGTGACATATGTTACAGTGCTGTGAGAGGTCAGAATCTGTAGAGGATGGTGCATGACTATATGACCTACTTTGTCTACAATTTTTGCCAGAGCAGCTGCATATCTGACACAGGGGCTGGCTCTCTGTTCTTGTGTGTCTAGCAAAATGCTACAATAGTACAATACGTTCCTATCTCCTCTGTGTTTCTGATATAAGACACCATGGGCTGTACTAAGCTGCTCTGAGACATCCAGATGGAATGGTTGAGAGTAATCTGGGAGAGCGAGTGCTGCGGCCTCTGCCATTTCCTGCTTGAGGTGGATAAACACCTCCTACTCCTATCCCCCAGGTTGTATCTAACAGATTTTGTTGGAACTCATCTTGATACGTAAGATCATTATTTCTGTCATAATTCAGAGTGCAGTGGGGAGGATCGGGAACAGGGAGGTAAGGGTGTAGAGCCCTAATCCATGGTTGCCACATGTTGTAAAAGTCAATCAGAGGGTTTCTGTCGGCTAGCAGGGCCCAATATATGTCTGCACAGGGTGGTGGGGCATCAGGTGAGGTATCAGGACTCAACATGCACATGCGATCAGCACTGGAGGGCGAGGAGCACACCATTTCTTCTCCTCCGGGGAAACTCACTATCACAGCTTCTGGTGAACAATGTACAGAAGCCCCCAGTGCTGCCAAAACATCTCTTCCCAGGAGATCACGTGGACAATCAGGTGCATACAAAAAGGGGTGCTCCATCACCTGTCTCCCAAGCCGGACAGGAAGGGGAACAGTAAAAGGCAGTCTTTGTTCAGTGCCGGAAAATCCCAAAACGGAAACATAGTGAGAGGAAAGGGAACACAGAGGTTCAGCTAAGGTGGAGTAACGTGCTCCCGTATCCACCATGAACCATCTTCGTTTTCCGTTCACTGTCAACTGGAGACAGGGCTCTGCCAGCCCCTGTCCCTCCATCTCCGTCGGGCACCCCTATGGGAACATTCCTGGTGTATATGGACCAGGTGGAGGTCCCTGCGCAGAGTACCCGCTGTATGCCTGCATTGGAGCTAGCTGTTGGTTTGGTGGAGTCTGTATTGTTGGCTGATATGACTGCTGTGGAGGCCCTCTCATCTGCTGTTGTTGTTTCTGAGGACAGTCACGTGCCCAGTGATCCGGGCTTTCGCAGATGTAACAACTGCCTCCTTTTGGTTGGGCATACCCCCTCCCCCTGCCTCCTCCTCTCCCTCTGCCTCTATTCCGGCCTCCATGATAAGGGGGCTGCTGATATGGGGCAGCTTGGTAAGGAACATGATACTGGGGTTGATACATAGCCTGTGGCGGGCCCTGCAGTGGATAAGGATTCTGTGGCGGGGCTGGAGCTGGTGTTACAATTTGAGCCATCTGGGTATCTTTCTCTTTCCCTCCCTTTTTCTTATCTGTCGCACGAGTCCGTGCATCTGCCAACTGTAATTTAGTCAACTGAGCTACCATCTCTTTTAATGACTCATTTTCCTCTTCCTCCTCCTTGGTTTCTGCATCCTGATGATGGCAGAAATGTGTTTCCCATCTTGATGATTTTGCCCCTGCCATATCTGGATTCTCTTGCATCTTTCTCTTAACTCCTTCCGGAGCATGTTTTAACAGAGCTATTCTGAACAGAGGCTGCTGTGATTCTTTATCTGGGTTCACCCCCGTAGCCCCCGCCCACTCTGTCTTTGCTCTTTCTATGAACGTGCGTCCGCTCTCCCCGTTCTTAATCTTAAACACCAAGCTGTGGAGCTTACCCGCTGGTATGGGATACTTTTGTCTAATAGCATTACCGAAGGAGGTAGCGTAGGGGTTAAGGGGGCTTCTATCTGACACCTGGACTGTTCCGGCCGCTGCTTCTAATTCTTTCAGTGCCCAGTCCGAAACCGAGAAACCCAAAATAGCCCTGAGATCACCCATAGCTAAAGTCTTCCCTCGGGTCTTGTTATACAGGCTCGTGAGCCACACTCCCCCTCCCTCTTGAATTCCTGGGAGGAGCTCACTCAGTGCTTGAATGTCACCTAAAGTGAACGGCTGATACTCGTCTCTACCGTTGCTTTTGGCCACAATGGGAAACATGCCAACACACTGACTCCTCTGTTTGTCACCTTTGTCTTCGTACTTTCCATAAACTTTATGTGACCTAGTTTTGGGGGGTGTATATGGTCTCGCCTCTTCGTCCCCACCCTCCCGTCTCCTATGTATCCCTCCTTTGGAGTGCGTTCTCATGGTTCCCTCTATAGTGATAGGAATGTTTTCATCTTCATCATCATCACCCTCCTCTACTGCTCTACTAGCCTCGTCATCAGCGTCCTCATCTACCTCTCCACTAGTGTGAACATCCTGATACTCTGCACGGGATCTCTCTGTGTGGGGTTTAGGGGTAGATTGAGCTCTCCTTCTTACGCCTCCATTACGCAAATCTGGTGGTAACATGGCTTGTCCTAACCTGTACTGTTCAGCCTGATCTCTCAGTTCTTCCCTTAGCCTGTCTATTTCTCTGGCTACATCAGACATACTACCCGTCTCTGAGGCTGAACCTGCTCCTCGTTCTTTTTCTATTTCCTCTTCTAGTTCCAAAATACCACCTAACACTTGAAACAATGGTGCCATAACTTCGTTTGTATAATCACTGTCCTGTGGGGTTGGTACCGGACTAGGGGTAGGAGGAGGATAAGGAGGGGGGGTTGGGATGTGGGCCAGGTGGGTACTGCTGATGGAGGGACATGTCATGTGGCGGCGGGCTAGTATGTGGGTTTGGTGGTGGGGGTGCGCTAGGACTGGGTGAGGGTTTCACTAGTGGTTTTGCTTCAGCGGTTTTTGCGTGGGTGGCTTTCGTCTGGCTGCCTAAGGCTGATAGGGCAGCCATCTGTATCACATTATATTTTACCAATTTACTTGCCAACTCGTCTTCTTTCTTCCTCAATTTCCTCCTTACAAACATATGTCCCTTTTCTTTGTCTTGTCCTGCTTGCAGCAGCTTTCTATGAACCACCTGTATTAATGCTCTCATCACTGGCATGAATTTGGCTTCACTTCCCGTGGCAGGAAAATGCCCTTCCTTCACTGTCATGTTATACCACTCATCTAGGTATTGAGTCTCTTTATTTCTAGTCTTAGGATCAAATGTACAGATTACATTAGTCCTGACTTTAACCCATTGCTGTCCAAATGATAAACGGGGAGGCCCACAGCCACCCCGTTCCTCACAGTCTTTGTCAAATTCTCCGTCCATTCTGTCCAGTACTATTTCACACAGGTTTATTCAGTTTATGACAGTAACTAGATTCAGAGTAAATGGGTCGCTATGCCCCTCGCTGTGATCCTACCAACATAAGCTTCTACTGGACACTTTGATGTTCCAGCGATGTTGGCCCAGTATCAACAGTAAGTTTTAATTTTCCTCTGAATACTAGTTATTAATGTACACTCATACAGGCGCTCCAAGCGCTATTTTTACTAAACTCTAACGTCCTAGACGTTACTAAACTAGCGCTCCAAGCGCACTACTCATACAGGCGCTCCAAGCGCTATTTTTACTAAACTCTAACGTCCCAGACGTTACTAAAAACTAGCGCTCCAAGCGCACTACTCTAGCGCTCCAAGCGCAGCGTTCCAAACGCTTTTCTAATGTTCCAGTTTTTACTTTTGCAACATTTATCACTACAAAGGAGATTCAGCACAACAAGAGAGATAATTTAGAGTAAGCCAATTTGCAGAGTTCGATACAACAGGTTCTGCTTACCTTAAGATTTCAGGGCCCTTTCTCTCTCTCGCCGGTCTGTCCGTCCTTTGGACACGCTTCTCAATGCCGAAAATCACGTCGGGGTCACCAATTGAAGGAACTGGCCTTCTACCTCCGAGAGGTCAAGGCCCAGTTACGTGCTGGTTAATCTTGTGTGACAAAGAGATTTTCCAAACAGACGGGTTAAAGCATAATAATACAATTTATTCCGAACAATCAATGTTGCACAAGTAAAAATGAAGAGAAAGAAAACAGCACCTGCCACCTCCCTTTTCCTCACAATCACTCTATTCATAACAAATCCAACAGTCAGGTTATTGTAAACATTCTTGTACATAATAAATCCAACAATCTGCAGAAGTACCACGTGAACCATTTAGCTTCTTCTCTTCTCAGAGTCTCTTAGAGTGGGTTAGGTCTGTGTGGCCTGCCTTCGCTGGTTCTTTTGTTTCATTCATGTTCTAGTCAGCTGCTCGATAGCGGAGTTTTAGTTTTAGTTTTTTCAAGTTATATTGAGTGTAGGGAGCCTTCCTTTAGGCCTGTTTTCATTTGGTGTTTCCCCTCTCCCTTTGAAAAAAATAAAACAAAAATGAATCCTACTGGAGTTGGCACCTTGCTGTGGTGGATAAGCTTGTGTCTCTTTAACCCTGTATTTCAACAGGAGACTGATCTAAGTTTCCTTATAAGTTCAACCAAGTCAGCTTGGTCACAGGTTAGAGACCGAACAAATATCAGCTCCTTTGCTCAGATTAGAAGGCCATTGCAAAAATAAAACATTGTCATATGAACCTGAAGTGCTTACTCCAACTAAAAAGCTCTCATGTCATCTCTGTCAGTTTTACTGCTAGCAATACAACCCAAAGTTCTACCAAAGTTCAGCATCACTTTAACTGTGATTAGAGGTTACTGGTAACCAAGAAATGTATCCAGCGTTATCTCCGTCAGTTTTACTGCTTTATTGGTCGTCATTCTACCATGAAGGCACGGGGGTGAAGTTTGACCCTGAAGTGACCATGCTCCTTTTATTTGGTTTTCATGTTTTTCTCAGGTTAAAAGCTTTTAAAAAGTACACTTAAAAAATGAGGAGGTAAAAAAATAATTTCTGTGATCTTCTGACATCTGATCTCATCAGCTTGAACGCACCTTGGAAATCATCAAGAGTCGTAAAATCAATTTTCTGCAACGTTTTGGAAAACCTATTTTGCGGCCATTTTGGAAAATGGCTGCCGCGTCCGTCAGGGGCCGAATTGGCAGCGCCCCGATATCTATATCTTTTCGTGATATATAACCCTACATCTGTGCCTAATTTGTTGCTTTAATCGCAAAATGCACGATATGTTATGAATATTTCAGCTCAGCTGCCCCGCTGTTACATGAGATTATGATTTATTTTCATTTCTTTTCTGTAAATCTTTTAATCTGGAAAGAACTTTGTACTTAAGTTTGACAAGTGTTATATAAATTATTATTATTATTACTACACTAGTTGCTTAGGTTACTTATCTCTACATTCTTATGTAAAATGAAAAATTAAGCAGTAAAACAATGGCTTATGAGATTTCTTAAAAACAATCTCTGCAGCCTCAGGAGTGTGTGTAATGTGTCACTAGCCTGTCTGTAAACGGCTGCCCGTACAGCGGTCCGTTGCCCACACCGGGTTCCTGTCCCGGGTGAGGGAGAGTTTATGAGAAATGTGGAGCCATCACCAAAGCCTGAGGAGCCAAGAAATATTTTACAGCTGAAAACTGAAATGTTTTCAAATGTGGAGCAGGTTTGAACCGAGGCTCCGTTTGTAAATGACGAAACATACTGTGCGTTCCAAAACCCATTCTACCATACTACTTAGTATGACAGAAAAAAAGATTTCTTATGTCCCAAAACATAGTATGTCAAATGCAGTGTGCCAAAAATACCAGGATGTCCCACTACATCTGGTCACATTTTACAGTATGAAAGCCAGCATGCTTTTCTGGCTGTTCTGACCCACAATCCTCTGCACAGCAGATATATTGTATTCATACTGCATGCAACAGTACGTACTTTGTAAGGGCAGCTGCAGTGTGCTAGAAGTAAAAAGGAAAAGTATGTGATTTGGGACGTAGTCAGTCGTGCTGCTCCTCGTCCTGGAATGATTCATAGCTTGATAACTCCTCCCTCCTCTTCCTGCTCTCAAACACAGACTGCTACACCCGGTCCTCTTATTTCCTTGTTCCCTCCCATTCAGATCGACAGTTTGAAGGTGGGTGTAACCAACATAACACATGATGATTACATCAGAGCTCAAACTACTGTCGGTTCTCAGGAAGTGAAACTCAGACAGTCGTTGCTACTGAGAGGTGAAATGGCGCAGAAAGGAGTTCAGCTGGACCAGGAAGCAATCTCTTGTTCGATCTGTCTGGATCTACTGAAGGATCCGGTGACTACTACCTGTGGACACAGCTACTGCATGAACTGTATTAAAAGCTTCTGGGATGGAGAGGATGAGAAGAAGATCTACAGCTGCCCTCAGTGTAGGCAGACCTTCACACCGAGGCCTGTCCTGCTGAAAAGCACCATGTTAGCAGATTTAGTGGAGGAACTGAAGAAGACTGGACTCCAAGCTGCTCCTGCTGATCACTGTTATGCTGGACCTGAAGATGTGGCCTGTGATGTCTGCACTGGGAGGAAACTGAAAGCCTTCAAGTCCTGTCTGGTGTGTCTGGCCTCTTACTGTGAGAAACACCTCCAGCGTCATTATGACTCAGCTCCGTTAAAGAAACACAAGCTGGTGGAGCCCTCCAAGAAGCTCCAGGAGAACATCTGCTCTCGTCACGACGAGGTGATGAAGATGTTCTGTCGTACTGATCAGCAGTGTATCTGTTATCTCTGCTCTGTGGATGAACATAAAGGCCACGACACCGTCTCAGCTGCAGCAGAAAGGACCGAGAGGCAGAGAGAGCTGGAGGTGAGTCGACTCAACATCCAGCAGAGGATCCAGGACAGAGAGAAAGATGTGAAGCTGCTCCAACAGGAGGTGGAGGCCGTCAATCCCTCTGCTGATAAAGCAGTGGAGGACAGTGAGAAGATCTTCACCGAGCTGATCCGTCTCATGGAGAAAAGAAGCTGTGATGTGAAGCAGCAGGTCAGATCCCAGCAGAAAAGTGAAGTGAGTCGAGTCAAAGAGCTTCAGGAGAAGCTGGAGCAGGAGATCACTGAGCTGAAGAGGAGAGACGCTGAGATGAAGCTGCTGTCACACACAGAGGATCACAATCAGTTTCTTCTTAACTACCCCTCACTGTCACCACTCAGTGAATCTACATCCAGCATCAATATCCGTCCTCTGAGCTACTTTGAGGACGTGACGGCGGCTGTGTCAGAAGTCAGAGATAAACTACAGGACGTTCTGAGAGAGAAATGGACAAACGTCTCACAGACAGTGACTGAAGTGGATGTTTTACTGTCACAACCAGAGCCCAAGACCAGAGCTGGATTCTTACAATATTCACGAGAAATCACACTGGATCCAAACACAGCACACACACAGCTGTTATTATCTGAGGGGAACAGAAAAGCAACATTAATGAGACAACAACAGTCTTATTCTAGTCACCCAGACAGATTCACTGATTGTTATCAGGTCCTGAGTAGAGAGAGTCTGACTGGACGTTGTTACTGGGAGGTGGAGAGGAGAGGGAGAAGAGTTTATGTAGCAGTCGCATACAAGAGTATCAGGAGAGCAGGGGGGGGGATTGAATGTGTGTTTGGAAACAATGATAAATCTTGGGCGTTAGTTTGTAGCCAAAACAGTTATATATTTCGGTACAACAATATCAAAACCCCCGTCTCAGGTCCTCCGTCCTCCAGAGTAGGAGTGTACCTGGATCACAGTGCAGGTATTCTGTCCTTCTACAGCGTCTCTGAAACCATGACTCTCCTCCACAGAGTCCAGACCACATTCACTGAGCCTCTCTATGCTGGACTTTGTCTTTACCGTTATGATGTCACTGCTGAGTTGTGTAAACTGAAATAGACAGAAGTCATTTAAGGGTTAAATTCAGTGTTTTAACTCTTAAACTTCTCTGGTGTCCATCATTGTTGCTGCAGAGCTGATTTGTGTCTGGACCGCAGAGGACCAGCCCTACAAACACTAAAGTGTGTCACTGACTGACTGACTGAGTGATGAAGTTACAGGATTCATCAGCGACTGTTGCAGGTTCCTCATTGGTTGTTGCTCTTTCTAAATGAAAAGCTGGAGAACAGTTCAGTGTTTATGTTTTCTGGGGATTGTGTCAGCGGTTCATTGAATCATTACATCGTGCTGTTGTTGTGCATGTGCTATTGTTTATAGTAGTTTAAGTTACGTTACGTTGTGCTTCGTATTGTGTTACCACCGTGCATTCACACCAAGCAGGAAGCACATTAGCAAGCCACACGTCGCTACTGCGGTATGAACCCAAAATAAACACACTGTGCTGTGATTTAATATCAATAAACGCATGCTTTAATAAAAAGCTGAAATACTTTTAACCTGCAGACTGTATGTCATGATGATACATTTACACCTTGTATAAAATGTATAATATAGGGGAGAGTGGGGTAAGATGAGCCACCCCCTGTATCTTGGCAACTGTGATTATGTTTTGTCATGTGACCATAAATTCAGGAAGTACCCATCATTTCTATCTTGCTGTGATGGAGTCAAGCACATGGATGAAATAGTAAGTACTTTTTTACACCAAAAACAGTTTTTTCCCAGTCAAAGTAAATTTTCTGCAAGTCAGGAATAATGAATGTTAGGTTAAAGCAAATTTATCCAGGTCTAAAAAAATATATTATACATGTTGGTGATTTACTAAGATATAACACCATGTTAATCCCTTCACTAAAGATTAGCCTGAATTGCTAAACTGGGCCATTTTTTCCAAAATGGTAGCTATGGGGCAAAGTGAGCCAAAGGCTATGGGGTAAGTTGAGCCACTGGCTCACTAATATTCTACTATTATTCCGAGCCACTGGCTCAACTTACCCCACCATAAATTAACCAAATTAATTATCTGATGTATAAAATGGTATTACTGTTGAGTGTTACACAACTTGGTTTGATTTTTTTATGTGTTAACCTTTATAGAAGAGGGAGATAAAGGAAGTTAAAACAGTTGGTTATAGTGGAACAGTAGAGTCAAAGAGGGTCCTCACAGAGGAGGTAGAGAAGGAGCTTGCAGACCATATCAAGAAGCTGGCTGAACAGTTCCACGGCCTTACTCCAAAGAAATGCTTTGAACTGGCATTGGAATTGGCAGAAAGAACAACCTTCCTGTCCCCAACAACTGGAAAGAGCAGGGTTTAGCAGGTAGGCCTAGGTCAAACCAAAGACCAAGACGAAAATCACAGCGTACAGCAGTTCTGAGGAGAGTGATGTTCCCATCCCATTTGATGACACTTCTGAGCATGAGAGTTCTAATGATGAGAGAAGTGAATCAGACATCTCAGATCTGTCAGGTGGTGACTTTGTCATAGTAAACTTTGTATCCAAAGGCAGAAGCTACCATTACATTGGCTTGGTTGAGAGCCTGGAGGGCAACGAAGTGAGTGCAAGATTTCTCAGAAGAATCCGGGGGAACACTTGACGTGAGAAGCCCACCTTTGTATTCAAGGAAAAGGATGAGGCATCTTTTCCACTGAGTGATGTGCTGAAGGAGCTACCTCAACCTCAAAAGGCTGGAGGAACTGCAAGGAGGGAGCAACAGTTCATATTTCACTGCAACCTTGACGACTGGAATATAGTCGAATATTGAATGATATTTTGATTGTTCAATGGTCTTGAAACTCACAGGTGGTTTGTTCTCACAAGTTCATAACTGTGAAACTGTTTGTTAACACACTTATGCTGAGGTTTAAACTTAAAAACTCAGATGTTCAGTTTACCCCACGATGGCTCAACTTACCCACTGACTCGGATCAACTTACCCCTTACCTGGGGCAAGTTGAGCCACAGGAGCACTTTTTTTGGGAAGGTCATTTTTTCCAGACAGCTTTGTGATGGATGCATGCTGATCATTTCATTTGATAGGAGAGATCCTGAATTTAAGGTTCAAGTTTTCATTCTGCTTCTGTCTCATTTTTCCTAACCTCGAGGACAGCATAAGTAAAAATTGGCTCATCTTACCCCACTCTCCCCTACTGACTAGTAAATGTCACCATTTACTATTACTGAATGCAATTTGCTTCATTATAAGTTGTCTTTCAATCAAACATTAAGATATAAGTGGAAAAAACTGTTCATAAAACATTATAGACATGACCACTGATTATTTGTGTAACAATTTAGCCACAAATTCACATCCTGACCAGATACGGTCCAGACAGATACTCGGTTTAGACTGAGTCTTGTTCTTTTCATGTCTTCACTGCACAGAGATCAGCTGTCAATCAAACATTATGGGCTCTACTTTGTAAACTTCTCTGTGCTCTAAATGTCTGATGAATATGTGTATATATATATATATGTGTGTGTGTGTGTGTGTTGTTGTTTCTCTTCCACTGCACGGGTCTTAAAGGAAGGTCTAGTGATTTATTTCTGATCATAGATATTCTGTTCTCACCACTTTTTGTAAAGATATCTAGAATCACATTTATTGGTTGGGCAGACTAAATGTTGTCGTCCAGATCGACGTACAAACGAGATCCTAAGATGTTTAATGAAACTGTAATTATCATGATCATAATCAATAAGGAAATCATTATTCTCTGTTACATCGCTGAGATTCTGCTCAAACAAACTGATTGTGTGGATGAAAATGAATCTGTACGTGAAATCATTGAACAAGAGTCATTTAGCAGACTTTACTGATGGGATGTGTGAACAAACTGAAGGTTTCTATAATCAATAAACAAGAATGAACTAAGTCTTTGCTTGTCTTTTTTCCAGGGTATCATACAAAGCTCCAGGCTGCTTTGGATCAGGATGACGTCCTGAAATTGAACCGTTTTGTCACAAATGCTTCAAAGTTAAATATGTGAGAAAGTTATTATGAAGCATATTTAAATATTTCAGGACGGTTTAGTTTGATAACTCCCTGTTGTCAGTCAGCTGTTTTTAACCAGTCAAAGAACACAATTTGTTGTGAAATCACACTGGATCCAAACTGATTTGGTGTTCATGGTATTCAACCTCTAAATCACTATTCCAATGCTTAGTCTGTTTATGATAAATATCACATGAGATAAGGAATAATCCCACAACATTATTCATATCTAACATTAATTATTATTAGTTATTCTCAGATGGATTTCTCTGTTTGTTGTGTGTAGAGGTGGCTTTCCTTTACTGTTTAAGTTCTGGACTACCCCACACTGTCTTCTGTCTGAGTGTCCTGAATAGTGTATATAGAGAAGTCTTTGTCCAAATGAACCCGTAAAGATTCATAAGTGCATATTTTTGTGTTTGAAAGTGCTTCTGTCTCCGCATATTGACTGCTGAACACGTGGAGATTCTCTCAGAAAGCGCCGACTTGGACCACAAGAGGTCAGGAGTGCTCAGTTTTAAAGTGGTCTGAGGATGTTAATCCACCAATCTGACAGCCTGAACTCATTCAGTCAAAGTCCAAGCCAAGCTTTCACATCTAGCTGTTAGTCTGAAGGACATGAATGTCATCAGGACACTGAGCCATATCACAGTCAGATGCTGAACTAGCGGTCCTGAACCTCGTCATCGCTGTCATTACTGTGAATGCTCATTTTGATCCAGAGATTTCTGTAGAACATGTGACTGATGGACAGTAGTTCAGACACTGCAGTGAGCTTAATGGAGATCGTCTGACCTCTTGACCTCTAGTAGAAGACGTTGCATGGTGTGAAGGACAGCGAACGGCGTTAATATTCCAAAACGTTGCAGAAAACTGATTTTATGACTCTTGATGATTTCTAAGGTGAGTTCAAGCTGATTAGATCAGATGTCAGAAGATCACAGGCATGATTTTTTTTACCTCTTTATCTTTAAAGGGCACTTTTTAAAAGCTTTTAACCTGAGAAAAACATAAAAACCAAATAAAAGGAGCACGGTCACTTCAGGGTCAAAACTTCATCTCCTTGCCTTCATGATAAGATGAGATGAGATGAGATGAGATGAGATGGTATGGTATGAGATGAAATGAGATGAGATGAGATGAGATGAGATATACTTTTATTGTCCCCGTTGGGACATTTTTCCTGGACTCTGTCCAACTGCAGTTACAAACACTAAATTAAAACAACATCAACACCAATAATAAACGATTCCACACAAGACAGGGAAACAGTTTCACAGAAACGGATGTTTCAACACAAACACAGTCCACCTACATAACGGCACATACTATCACACACACCATGGCAGGTATTGCACCGAGGTAGTGCACTGCACCGTCTACCGTCTTGCCCATATTGCACATACAATACCCCAATATTACACAGATGCAACATATTGCACTGTCCCTATTTAACATATTGCACTGTCCCTATTTAACATATTGCACTGCAGCTTTATGTTATGAATTGTTGAGAGGTTTAATAGACATCGGCAAGAATGAATGTTTGTAACGGTTCAATCTGCTCCGTGGGACTCTATATCTCCTGCCGGAAGGTAAAAGTTGGTACTCCTGATGTAAGATGTGAGTTGGGTCTCACACAGTTTTCTGTGCCTGTCTGATGACAGACTGCTCATAAAGCATCTGGAGGGTAGGGTGGTTTTTGACCCCCATAATCTTCATAGCAGTCTGCACCAGGCAAGAAATCTGTGACCTCAACTGCACGGTCAGGTTACCGTACCCAGCGTCCAAAAAGGTCACTGTGCCCCCTCAGCTGAATTCTCGCCTGACAAAAAACTAAACTGAAATAACAGCTAGGCTATAAGTCAAATGAAGTCATTCAGTTTGGTAATGGAAGGACTTAACACTGCAATGCAAAATAAAGCACAAAACAGTGATAGTTTTGCATTTAGGAAACAACTAGGACATGTACTTGGGCTTGATTACATTGTTTTCTATTGGAGTGTCCTAACTGGCTGCGAGCAACACGGTGCTGCACAGCGTAACGTTTTGTCTGAACTTCTATCGGATACCGTGTTCCTATTTTTTCCTGTCACTCATATTGAGAGGAACGGCTGATTAGTTTAGATAAAATGAGCCGACAAACCGGGTCAGTTGTCCTGGATGTAAATGAAAATATTAACTTGATTACTGACACTTTCAGCCCAGGCATTGACGCTCGCAGTTATATGTAATAAAGTTCACTAGTGAAACTTTGTTACGAGCTACCTGTCAACAAATATAACAGACACCTCACTAATGGTTCAAATAAAACACGAACACACAGCGCAAAGAGACAACTATGGAAACTCTGGGAAATATGAACCGTCACTACAATATTTCAGTAAGAAGCCTCGTTTTGATCCGCTCCGTTTGCGTGTTTGTTTTTATTTTATTTTTTTATCTAGCTCAATAGAAAAAATGAGAGAAAGTAGACCTACAAACCCGGTGCATTAAAACACAATTAGGACCAAGAGAGTAAAAAGCTTCCTGTGCTCCTCTCACATCTTACTTTTTTCTACCTGTTTGGATTATTCTGTTCAGTAATGTGGAATAAAACAACAGACTAATGTTACACTACAGCAGGCTGAGCAGGGACAACAACTGCTGAGTGAAACATCCACATTTAGTCTTTATTAACTTAAATTATAGTTATGAAGAAATCAGTCAGACTGTTAGATTAATGTGTTGTTTTACTCCCTGTTTATCTCGGTACCCGTGTGTGTGCACATTTTGACCCTGGCACGAGCAAGACGCAGGGCGTGCCTGAGGAGTTATCTGTAGCCTCCAGTACCTCCTCATTTCAAAACAGAAACCATAATAAGGTGGCAGCTGGCTGGAGAAGATCACTAGATAATAACCTACTTGCTCTTGGCCATATCGTATGTTATTTCCAGTAAATATCACAAAAAAAACGTGTGTTTTCTGATGGGAAAAAAAAAAGGTACGACTGTAGGAAGATAACATATTATTAAGTACTACTAACCCATCTTTGAGGTGGTTACGTCTTCAGCTCCAGTCTGATCTGGAGCTCACAGCTGATATGTTCCTGGTTTGTTTACATGATGTAACAGAAGTGCAGAGTTGCAGAGAAGGACAGAGAGCGTCAGATGCGCGATGCAGCGCGATAGTCGGACGCTCGCATCCAGTTAGGACACGGTGTTAGTTTATAACCTGTTTTTGTGGACATAACAGCACGTGTATGCGTGCGTGCGCACCTGTGCGCATAAGTGGCAGTATGTATACACCTCTCTGTCAGTTTATTTCTTTCATGAAACATGATAATGTTAAAGATACACTTAAAGGGACTGTTTGTAACTTTCTAAGCGTATAAATGTAGCGGGTTGCCACACATGCGCGCTCGCATATGCGCGCTCGAGTGTGGCGGCTGACTCGTCTCCTCTGCCTGCTCGCCTTCACTCAGACAGAGCGCGCGTTCTCGCGTACTCGCTCCACCTCTAGACGTGAACGCACGCTCACTCCACACTGCAGAAGAGTTAGTTTAGCTCTGAGAATATCTAGTGAATGTACAGTGGACGTTTGTGCAGAAATAAATGCTGCAGCTCCTCCAGATCAACAGAGGTTTTCCGTGTCTTGGGAAGTGACGGGGCTTCGCAGAGAGAAACGTTACCGTCTCGTTACCGACCGGTTGCCGGTGTCTTCCTGCTCTCTCCGGCTGCGGGCGGAGGGGTACGAGTTTCTCGCTGGGGAGCCCCGCTGCTGAAGCCTGCGCTGAGGCAGGAGAAGCAAACACAGTATCAGCATTGATTCATGGAGAGACCTTCGTCTGTTCAGCTAACATTACTGCCAAGCAGGTGAAATATAGAGGGATATTGTGCTTTTAGCTGACGTGTGTCGCCTCACTGTTTTGAGCAATGCTTCGTTGATTTCACAGCCACAGGTGTCGCTGTTACAGTTTTTCTCAATTGTTTACACACAAATACTGGTACTTGACACACAATGACCACAACATGTAACTCATGCACCAACCCCCTGAACCAATTCTGCTAAACTACAAGCACAATTCCTGCTTTACACTCAAATTGCAGTTCTAAAACACACTTTTTTCAGAACACTACACACAATTCTCTGCATTTGGCACAATTTTCATGAAGAAAATCTCGTTTTCACAAGGAACACACTGTCATTCAAAATTCTAAAGTCAATTGCCCTACTATGCACACTGACTCATCACATGGGCAAACACCTGTCACACAGTGTTACAATTAGCAATCAGAGCTTTAGCATAAAAGGGCAAACATTGCTTGTGATGTGGATGAGGTGCTGTGGCCAGACCGAAACAGAAGAGAGGATGCAGCATAGTTTGTTTTTACTGTAACTGTATACAGTAAATTCTTCTGTTGTTTTGTATGTAGACCTCTGTATGTGCAACTTTGTGTTGGTTGGGATGTACACTGTGTACATTGTTTTTGTGGGGAAAATAAAATATATTTGTTACCGTGTATTTGTGTGTTCTGAGTATAAAAACAATATTCTAAAATATTTTACAACACACTTATGTATGTACTGTCTGTAGTAAGTGTAACACTGAACAAAAAAAAGGCCTAAGTCATTATGATGAATGGAGAAGAAGTGTTTTCCATTCATCATAGTGTTTTACATTGAGCACATCAGTGTTCAACTGGTTCTTATAAATGTCTATTCATATGATGGTGTGTATGTGTCATTTGAAAACAAAATACCATTTTGAGAAGAAATAACATTGTTTTGAATGTAAAGTTTCATTTTGCAGGAGAATTGAGGGGTTTTGCCCATTGTGTGTGTGTTTTTTGATTTGTGTGTAGAATTCTGAGAGTATGAGGCATGCTTTCAGAAAATGTGTGTAAACAATCGAGAAAAACTGTAAGAAGCATTTCTGAAAGTTACAAATAGTCCCTTAAATAAAGGCTATATGAGGTGAAAAAAAATGCCCCCCCTGTCAAAGCTGATTGCCCGTCCGCCCCTAACACTCTGGCGCCGACCCTCACCGTACCATGCCGTGATACCATATCTAATGATGCTTTCCAAGACAGCCCGGTAGAAAAGTAACATGATCTACTGCTCCGCTCCATAGAACCTGAGTCTGCGTAAAAAGGTTTCCAACATGTACCTTCCAGCTGAGAGTGTTGTCGATGTTGACCCCTAAATACCTGTATGAACAGACCTGTGTGATAGATGTATTTAGATAGATAGAATGACAACCAGTAGCAGTAAAACTGACAGAGGTAATGCTGGATACATTTCCCGTTCACCAGTAACCTCTAATCACAGTTAAAGTGGTTGTATTGCTAACTAGCCGTGATATCGGCCCAACTAAAGGAGAAAATCATCATCAATTGCTTCTGCTGCTTCTTTTCTCTCTCCATTCAGTCCTGTTGCTAGTGAAACAGGTCGCTAAGGTTGCTTTCACTCATAACCCGTTTGGTTACCTGAAAAGGTGGGTCTCGGTCCGCCTCCATGCGGACTCTGGTACGGTTTGTTTATGTAATTTTAGCATGATTTCAAAAGCTAAACTAATAAATCCATCTGCTGATTGTGAAATCTGTTCAGGAAGTGATCTTATTGATCTGTATTTAAGGCCATGTATAGAAGCACGCCAGCGAGGAGGTTTTCCCTGATTAACAGGTCAAAAGCAGTTAAACCCACCGATCGTAAGGTCGGTGGTTCGATCCCCGGCTGCTCCGGTCACATGCCGATGTGTCCATGAGCCAGACACTTAATCCTAAATTAGCCATCGGTGTGTGAACGAGTGTTTAGATTAGATCCTAGTTGGCACCTTGCATGGCAGCCTCTGTCATCAGTGTGTGAATGTGTGTGTGAATGCTGACGTAGTGTAAAGTGCTTTGAGTGGTCTGAAGACTAGAAAAGTACTAAATAAATGCAAGTCTATTTACCATTAACCATTAACTCTACATAAAAAAGTGTATGACAGCGATCTCACAGTAATACACCCCATGCACGTGTCCGTGTGCTCCCCGACGTTTTCACTATGCATTCACACCAATCATCTGAAAGCGTGTAAAGAGGTTTTTGTACAGTCCTGTCTCTACTATTATTCATCATAACGTGGCTGATTTGCAGTCTAATAATACTAACTAGAAAATGCATTTCCTGCTGAAAATGCATGGGAATGCTGACAGCTGAAAGGACCTGCAGGATCTCTGTTCTAGTCAGCTGCTCGATAGCGGTGTTTTAGTTTTAGTCTTTTCAAGTTATATTGAGTGTAGGGAGCCTTCCTTCAGGCCTGTTTTCATTTGGTGTTACCCTCTCCCTTTGAATCGCTTGCGATTTTTGTGGTTATCCTTCAGGAGTAACTTTAAGATTCCCCTGGGGCCTCATGTATAAACGGTGCGTACGTACTAAAATGTTGCGTACGCTTTGTTTCACGCTCACGCCGGGATGTATAAAAGTCAACGTGACGTGAGAATGTGCGGACCGTGCCGTAAATTCTAGACCAGTCGTGAAAATGTGCGGGCCGTCCTCCAAACTCTGTCATCTGGCAGTGTCAAACTATAAAGTACTGAAACTCGCTAAATGCGTAAAAATATTTTTTCCACTCAACTTACTGAGTTTTATTTATGATGTGGGATCCAAAAAACCCCACATATTTCTTTACTAGTTTGCGCATAATATTTAACATCAGAAGGCACAACAAAAACACATTTAAACTAATGTCCCTGAGATGACATGCCTTAACCACTGTGTCAAAACCAAAATCGCGTCCTGCACAATGTGGCAGACCAACATGCTGTGTCTGTGCTCCAGAGGAGCTACAGATGGATGAACCGGACCCTGGCACACCTAACAATGAGCCAAAAGCAGCAGCTTTACAGCGCCGTTTAGATGCAACACACAGAATGTAAAGCAACGAGGTGAGTTGAGACAAACATTTATTTTTCAACAAGGTCTTTTAATATATAACTTATCCCACCAAGAACCTCATTCATTCTTTTTAATTCGTTGCATATATATTCTTCATTGTATTGACAATCTCTCTCTGTGACTCACAGCACAGCGTTAGTGAGGACACGGCCAGACCGCCGCCCCTCAGCAGTCGAGGCTCGGGCGCAGCTGACCGTTCTTCTTTTTGTTCCTTTTCCAGCGCGATTTGCCGTTGTTATTTGGACAATAGGTGACAGCATGGAGCGTGTTTATAGTCATTTGCATAGTTATTAATGGGAGGAGACAAGGCGGACCAAGTGGCACGTGCAGCTGCGCTCAATTTCACGTTCATTGAGATGTATAAAGGAAAGGTACGCAGGAACAGGCGTACGCACGGTTTTATACATGTGGAAATTTCTGTGCTTACGTACTTTTCCAATTTTGTTAGTACGCCATCTTCCAGTGTGAAAGCTGCGCAGTCTTTTATACATGAGGCCCCTGGTCCGCAATTGCGTCCCTCCCCCTGTCCTCCTGATGGTTAACTTAACGGAAAATGCATCAGGGGCCTCATGTATAAACGGTGCGCACGTACTAAAATGTTGCGTACGCTGTGTTTCACGCTCACACCGGGATGTATAAAAATCAACGTGGCGTGAGAATGTGCGTACCGTGCCGCAAACTCTAGACCAGTCGTGAGAATGTGCGGGCCATCCTACAAACTCTGTCATTTTGGCAGTGTCAAACTACAAAGTGCTGAAACTCGCCAAATGTGTAAAAATAATTTTTCCACTCAACTTACTGAGCTTTATTTATGATGTTGGATAAAAAAAACCCCACATATTTCTTAACTAGTTTGCGCATAATATTTAACATCAGAAAGGCACAACAAAAACACATTTAAACTAATTTCCCAGAGATGACATGTCTTAACCACCGTGCCAAAAACAAAATCACATGCTGCACAATGTGGCAAACCACCGTGGTGAGCCTGTGTCCCCTGGAGCTACAGATGGATGAACCGGACCCTGGCACACCTAACAATGAGCCAAATGCAGCAGCTATACGGCGCCGTTTGGATGAGATACACAGAATGTAAAGCAACGAGGTGAGTTGAGACAAACATTTATTTTTCAACAAGGTCTTTTAATATATGACTTATCCCACCAAGAACGTCATTCATTCTTTTTAATTCGTTGCATATATATATATATCCTTCATTGTATTGACAATCTCTCTCTGTGACTCCAGCACAGCGTATAGTATATATTTAGTGAGGACGCGGCCAGACCGGCGCCCCTCAGCAGCCGAGGCACGGGGCGCAGCTGACCGTGCGCCTTCGGAAGCCTTCGGGAGCCTTCGGGAGCGCACGGTCAGCTGCTGTGGAGACGTTGCGTTTGTTACTGATTCCTGATGAAAGACCATCAAATAAAATATGTTTTCTAGCTTCCACCTCAGTAACAAACACTTCAATTTCACACTCTGTGAAATTCTTCTTTTTTGTTCCTTTTCCAGCGTGATTTGCCGTTGTTATTTGGACAATAAGTGACAGCATGGAGCGTGTTTATAGTCATTTGCATAGTTATTAATGGGAGGAGACAAGGCGGACCAAGTGGCACGTGCAGCTGCGCTCAATTTCACGTCAATTGGGATGTATAAAGGAAAGGTGCGCAGGAACAGGCGTACGCACGGTTTTATACATGTGAACATTTCTGTGCGTACGTACTTTTCCAATTTTGTGAGTACGCCATCTTCCAGTGTGAAAGCTGCGCAGTCTTTTATACATGAGGCCCCAGGTGTCTCATTTATAACCGTTGCGTACGCACAAAACGGGGCCTGAAATGTGCGTACGCCACTTCCCACGCAACAGTTGTGATCTATAAAAACAAACTTGACGGAGAATGTGCGCACCGGTACGGAAACTTTGACCCGTGCGTACGCATATTATGGAGGCACCGAGGCAGGGGAAGCTGGAGACGCAGATGAATTGAAGCCAGAATGTAGACATTAAATGTCATTATACGTATGACGGATTTACAGAGTGATATTATTACTACTTATACTTGATATACTACTGAACAGAGAGAAGTAAAACTATATATGAGCCAGTAAGAGCTCCGTCACCTATTGAAGCGACCTGAGAACATCTGAGAGCATCGTTTGATTCTTTTCTTTTCTCGGTGCGTTCCAAACATTAAAGCAGCCGCCGCACATGGCAACACGAGTCAAATGCTCTGTGAGCTGGCATAGCGAAATGTTTTGCCACTGAGCTGTATTCTAAAATGATATTTTGTATTTCTTTGGTGATAGAGGCAGAAAGAAATATGTGTGTGTAATATGTGTGTGTTATTTACATTGTGTGGACAGAGAGGGATTCTTTAGCTGAAGTTCATGGGTTATGAGATTAGCTTGATTCTGTTCATCCCTGTGCTGCTTGTGTGCATCAACGCAAGGTGTCAGTGTTGTGACAGGGAAAGTATTCACATTGCCTTACTCACAATATTCACATATAGTGAGTATTTAATGTTTAAACTGTAGGTTGTTTGCATAATAATCTACAACTCAAATGGGTTCACAATTATGAAATAGTCATTTAATAGTGTTGTTTACACTTTACTATTGAGTGGTTTATAATAATAGTGAGGTTGACATATTTCATATGTTAATATTATGATGCAAGTTAATATTGTGATGCAACAGTTATCCTACATTCATGGGTTAAGCATTGAAAAGTTGTATTATATGTTGATATTGATCAAATTAAACTGTACAGTTAAGAGCTTGGCTAGATTTGCATATATTGCTATATAAGCCGTGTTATTTTACACAGGCTAGGTTTTCTGGATACCCTTGAACTCCGGATTTGGATTGGAATCTCTCCCTGACGAGGGGGATGGCGAGCTACCCGTGCTGAGCACCTGGATTGAGGAGCGCTTTCAACTTTCATCTGCGTTGCTGTCAGTGTGGTAGGACTGTGGGGAAGGACCTCAAAAGACAATTGGATCTGAACATTTTATTTTGGGGATTACTTTTATTTTTTAGGGTGCACCCAGTTCAATAGACATTTCAAACTGAACAAAACTGAATGTCGGCAGTAATTGTGAATTTATTCTGTGTCAATACAATAATTTTCCCTTAAACTTAATTCTGTGTTCTGCTTACTCATTGTGGTGTCCGATTCCTGTTCATTATTCCTCTCTACGAATCTAGGTTATACTAGTCCAGTGTATACTTATTCATCAGGTGGGTTACAATGACATGACTTATTAATTTATTTATGGTTTATTAGATAGGGACAGATACAGTATACATATAGACAAAATGAAAATGGCTATCCGATGCAACTATCAGACTGTCTCCAGTGCGCCACCGCGCTGCGCCACACACTCTGCCTCCTCCAGTCATCTCCAACCAGCACATCTTCACCAGTATAGAGAGTGTAAATTAACAAAGTGTGTAAATGAAGCCAGTGACAGCTCTCACACAATCGTTACTCTCCATATCAGCATTATCATTATCAGTCCTAATCATAATGCAGGACAAGTTCACTATAAAAACTTAAATAATAAATAATAAATAGTGTACACCTGTCAAACTTCCTTTTTTCTAATTATATCCAGGTGGGGGATATTACTGATTGTCTTGATCATTTTAAGTGAATGGATCAGTCTGATTGCTGTAAAGATATAAACACACCGGTGAGACTCGGAACATGCTGCATGGTGCTAGTGGATATACCGTCACTGTGAGGACTACGTGACGTGAATGAGAGAATCAGGAGGGAACGAGTGTTCAGAGATCTCCTCACCTACAAACACCTCTATCTCTGTGTCAGAAAAACTCCTTGAACATTGCGTGCAGGTGTGCGTACGCACAGTTTTATAAGTCCGATTTTTTTTGGCACATTTTTAGTATGGATCCTACACACTGTTTTATAAAAGAGACCCCTGGTAATTTTCTTCCAGGACATTTTCTGTTTTTCTTCAGATGTTTTTTCTTAGAGTGTGGTGGCTGATCAGCACAAGACCTACGAAAAATATGAAAATGTTCTAAAATGTCCCGTGGTACCAGTCCATCTATCCTCTCATTCACAAACGTTCAGGGGAACCACCCTATGTTTTCCCTGACAATGCGACATTATTTTTCATACTGCCTGCCTGAATATATCTGTATTCTCCCTCCGTCTGAAACGCTCCGCAAAACCAAGCAAACCAACAACGTGTGCACTTTAATCACGTCCAAAACATTCAAATTTGTGGATCCCAAAGTGTAAACAATGTGCTGGAGTATGGCAATGGAATATTTAATTGGATTTCTTTTGGTCAAACTTTGCCTCCAGCAACCCGCTTCCTCAGTTCTTGTATCATGCCGTAACCCGGCCAGCGTTTGCTGTTATACAATAGTATATACATGTTTTTAAAGTGCTATTGCATATCAACAAAATAAAACTAAATAATGAATCCTACTGGAGTTGGCACCTTGCTGTGGTGGATAAGCTTGTGTGTCTCTTTAACCCTGTATTTCAACAGGAGACTGATCTAAGTTTCCTTATAAGTTCAACCAAGTCAGCTTGGTCACAGGTTAGAGACCGGACAAATATCAGCTCCTTTGCTCAGATTAGAAGGCCATTGCAAAAATAAAACATTGTCATATGAACCTGAAGTGCTTACTCCAACTAAAAAGCTCTCATGTCATCTCTGTCAGTTTTACTGCTAGCAATACAACCCAAAGTTCTACCAAAGTTCAGCATCACTTTAACTGTGATTAGAGGTTACTGGCGACCAAGAAATGTATCCAGCGTTACCTCCGTCAGTTTTACTGCTTTATTGGTCGTCATTCTACCATGAAGGCATGGGGGTGAAGTTTGACCCTGAAGTGACCATGCTCCTTTTATTTGGTTTTCACGTTTTTCTCAGGTTAAAAGCTTTTAAAAAGTACACTTAAAAAATGAGGAGGTAAAAAAATAATTTCTGTGATCTTCTGACATCTGATCTCATCAGCTTGAACGCACCTTGGAAATCATCAAGAGTCGTAAAATCAGTTTTCTGCAACGTTTTGGAAAACCTATTTTGTGGCCATTTTGGAAAATGGCTGCCGCGTCCGTCAGGGGCCGAATTGGCAGCGCCCCGATATCTATATCTTTTCGTGACATATAACCCTACATCTGTGCCTAATCTGTTGCTTTAATCGCAAAATGCACAATTGTTATGAATATTTCAGCTCAGCTGCCCCGCTGTTACATGAGATTTAGATTTATTTTCATTTCTTTTCTGTAAATCTTTTAATCTGGAAAGAACTTTGTACTTAAGTTTGACAAGTGTTATATAAATTATTATTATTATTACTACACTAGTTGCTTAGGTTACTTATCTCTACTTTCTTATGTAAAATGAAAAATGAAGCAGTAAAACAATGGCTTATGAGCTTTCTTAAAAACAATCACTGCAGCCTCAGGAGTGTGTGTGATGTGTCACTAGCCTGTCTGTAAACGGCTGCCCGTACAGGGGTCCGTTGCCCACACCGGGTTCCTGTCCCGGGTGAGGGAGAGTTTATGAGAAATGTGGAGCCATCACCAAAGCCTGAGGAGCCAAGAAATATTTTACAGCTGAAAACTGAAATGTTTTCAAATGTGGAGCAGGTTTGAACCGAGGCTCCGTTTGTAAATGACGAAACATACTGTGCGTTCCAAAACCCATTCTACCATACTACTTAGTATCACAGAAAAAAAGATTTCTTATGTCCCAATACATAGTATGTCAAATGCAGTGTGCCAAAAATACCAGGATGTCCCACTACATCTGGTCACATTTTACAGTATGGAAGCCAGCATGCTTTTCTGGCTGTTCTGACCCACAATCCTCTGCACAGCAGATATATTGTATTCATACTGCATGCAACTGTACGTACTTTGTAAAGGCAGCTGCAGTGTACTAGAAGGAAAAAGGAAAAGTATGTGATTTGGGACGTAGTCAGTCGTGCTGCTCCTCGTCCTGGAATGATTCATAGCTTGATAACTCCTCCCTCCTCTTCCTGCTCTCAAACACAGACTGCTACACTCGGTCCTCTTATTTCCTTGTTCCCTCCCCTTCAGATCGACAGTTTGAAGGTGGGTGTAACCAACATAACACATGATGATTACATCAGAGCTCAAACTAGTGTCGGTTCTCAGGAAGTGAAACTCAGACAGTCGTTGCTACTGAGAGGTGAAATGGCGCAGAAAGGAGTTCAGCTGGAGAGAGAGTCATTCTCTTGTTCGATCTGTCTGGATCTACTGAAGGATCCGGTGACTACTTCCTGTGGACACAGCTACTGCATGAACTGTATTAAAAGCTTCTGGGATGGAGAGGATGAGAAGAAGATCTACAGCTGCCCTCAGTGTAGGCAGACCTTCACACCGAGGCCTGTCCTGCTGAAAAACACCATGTTAGCAGTTTTAGTGGAGGAACTGAAGAAGACTGGACTCCAAGCTGCTCCTGCTGATCACTGCTATGCTGGACCTGAAGATGTGGCCTGTGATGTCTGCACTGGGAGGAAACTGAAAGCCTTCAAGTCCTGTCTGGTGTGTCTGGCCTCTTACTGTGAGAAACACCTCCAGCCTCATTATGATGTGGCTCCGTTAAAGAAACACAAGCTGGTGGAGCCCTCCAAGAAGCTCCAGGAGAACATCTGCTCTCGTCACGACGAGGTGATGAAGATGTTCTGTCGTACTGATCAGCAGTGTATCTGTTATCTCTGCTCTGTGGATGAACATAAAGGCCACGACACCGTCTCAGCTGCAGCGGAAAGGACCGAGAGGCAGAGAGAGCTGGAGGTGAGTCGACTCAACATCCAGCAGAGGATCCAGGACAGAGAGAAAGATGTGAAGCTGCTCCAACAGGAGGTGGAGGCTGTCAATCGCTCCGCTGATAAAGCAGTGGAGGACAGTGAGAAGATCTTCACCGAGCTGATCCGTCTCATGGAGAAAAGAAGCTGTGATGTGAAGCAGCAGGTCAGATCCCAGCAGGAAAGTGAAGTGAGTCGAGTCAAAGAGCTTCAGGAGAAGCTGGAGCAGGAGATCACTGAGCTGAAGAGGAGAGACGCTGAGATGAAGCTGCTGTCACACACAGAGGATCACAACCAGTTTCTTCTTAACTACCCCTCACTGTCACCACTCACTGAATCTACATCCAGCATCAATATCCGTCCTCTGAGCTACTTTGAGGACGTGACGGCGGCTGTGTCAGAAGTCAGAGATAAACTACAGGACGTTCTGAGAGAGAAATGGACAAACGTCTCACAGACAGTGACTGAAGTGGATGTTTTACTGTCACAACCAGAGCCCAAGACCAGAGCTGGGTTCTTAAAATATTCACGAGAAATCACACTGGATCCAAACACAGCACACACACAGCTGTTATTATCTGAGGGGAACAGAAAAGCAACATTTATGATACAACAACAGTCTTATTCTAGTCACCCAGACAGATTCACTGAATGGCCTCAGGTCCTGAGTAGAGAGAGTCTGACTGGACGTTGTTACTGGGAGGTGGAGAGGAGAGGGGCAGGAGTTCATGTAGCAGTCGCATACAAGAGTATCAGCAGAGCAGAGGGGTGGTATGAACGTTTGTTTGGATTCAATGATAAATCTTGGGCGTTAGATTGTAAACAAGACAGTTATATATTTTTGTACAACAAAGTCCAAACCCCCGTCTCAGGTCCTCCGTCCTCCAGAGTAGGAGTGTACCTGGATCACAGTGCAGGTATTCTGTCCTTCTACAGCGTCTCTGAAACCATGACTCTCCTCCACAGAGTCCAGACCACATTCACTGAGCCTCTCTATGCTGGACTTTATCTTTATGATTATGATGACACTGCTGAGTTGTGTAAACTGAAATAGACAGAAGTCATTTAAGGGTTAAATTCAGTGTTTTAACTCTTAAACTTCTCTGGTGTCCATCATTGTTGCTGCAGAGCTGATTTGTGTCTGGACCGCAGAGGACCAGCCCTACAAACACTAAAGTGTGTCACTGACTGACTGACTGAGTGATGAAGTTACAGGATTCATCAGCGACTGTTGCAGGTTCCTCATTGGTTGTTGCTCTTTCTAAATGAAAAGCTGGAGAACAGTTCAGTGTTTATGTTTTCTGGGGATTGTGTCAGCGGTTCATTGAATCATTACATCGTGCTGTTGTTGTGCATGTGCTATTGTTTATAGTAGTTTAAGTTACGTTACGTTGTGCTTCGTATTGTGTTACCACCGTGCATTCACACCAAGCAGGAAGCACATTAGCAAGCCACACGTCGCTACTGCGGTATGAACCCAAAATAAACACACTGTGCTGTGATTTAATATCAATAAACGGATCAAAATGATGCCGAAATAACGACATTATGATGTTGATTTGTAAAAAGAGTGAATTCATGCTTTGTCAGGTCTGTCCGCAACACAGCAAGCAAACAACTTTTAAAATGCTTGTTTTCTGAACGGAGTCCGGATCGATCAGTGCCAGGCTATGCTAACATTGTAGCTGCTCCATTAACACTCCATCTAGGAATAAACACGGCAGCAACAACATCAGTGATGACGTCAACTTTGTAAGTATGTATATATTGTTACACACCACTTATATGATGAATGCTTTAGATACACATGCTTTAATAAAAAGCTGAAATACTTGTAACCTGCAGACTGTATGTCATGATGATACATTTACACCTTGTATAAAATGTATAATATACTGACTAGTAAATGTCACCATTTACTATTACTGAATGCAATTTGATCATTATAAGTTGTCTTTCAATCAAACATTAAGATATAAGTGGAAAAACCTGTTCATAAAACATGATAGACATGACCACTGATTATTTGTGTAACAATTTAGCCACAAATTCACATCCTGACCAGATACGGTCCAGACAGATACTCGCTTTAGACTGAGTCTTGTTCTTTTCATGTCTTCACTGCACAGAGATCAGCTGTCAATCAAACATTATGGGCTCTACTTTGTAAACTTCTCTGTGCTCTAAATGTCTGATGAATATTTGTATATATATGTATATATATATGTGTGTGTGTGTGTGTGTGTGTGTGTGTGTGTGTGTGTGTGTGTGTGTGTGTGTGTGTGTTGTTGTTTCTCTTCCACTGCACGGGTCTTAAAGGAAGGTCTAGTGATTTATTTCTTATCATAGATATTCTGTTCTCACCACTTTTTGTAAAGATATCTAGAATCACATTTATTTGTTGGGCAGACTAAATGTTGTCGTCCAGATCGACGTACAAACGAGATCCTAAGATGTTTAATGAAACTGTAATTATCATGATCATAATCAATAAGGAAATCATTATTCTCTGTTACATCGCTGAGATTCTGCTCAAACAAACTGATTGTGTGGATGAAAATGAATCTGTACGTGAAATCACTGAACAAGAGTCATTTAGCAGACTTTACTGATGGGATGTGTGAACAAACTGAAGGTTTCTATAATCAATAAACAAGAATGAACTAAGTCTTTGCTTGTCTTTTTTCCAGGGTATCATACAAAGCTGATGGAGTAAATGTGACTAGGAGAGAATAACTGAGGCAGTTTTCCTCCTGAAACACCACAAAGTCCAGTGTTCATGTTTAGAGTCAGTCAGTCTCTGTTTAAAAACAATCTAAAGAAAGATTAAAACTAAAAGGTAACATAACTTATTAGTTGTGACATGAGGATTTTGTTATCATAGTTATTGAACACAATCACAAGTTCATATATTGAATACAAATTCCAACTTCTTTCCCCACATACTGATAGAAGAACGCTCTTTTTCTCCACTTCAGCTCGTATTATTCCTCTGACGATACGCTCAACACTTGTTTCTAGACCGTGTTCAGAACGTTTTATTTTCACTGGGCTTGTTGTCTCCTCTGTATAACCACAGCTGTGGTGCTTTGGTGATTCTCTGAGCAACCTGGAGAGCACACAAACGGGACCATTGTTTGTTCTTCATTCAAACCGTATCATGCAGCTTTAAACACAACAACTGTTGTGGATTTATGGCTTTTTAAACTGTTTTGGATACATGAACGAAACCGTCTTGCCACATGGACTCTACATCTCTTTCTTTACATATTTACATCTCTTTCTTTATGTGCTTTTATTTTGTTCGTTGCAATACATGAGATTGATTTAAAGTGTGTATTGATCAAATCTCTTGGATTTTTGTGTAAGATGCATTACAAGAGCCACAATGAGGTGGATCACCAGACGGTGTGTGTGTGTGTGTGTGTGTGTGTGTGTGTGTGTGTGTGTGTGTGTGTGTGTGTGTGTGTGTGTGTGTGTGTGTGTGTGTGTCTGGCAAAGCTGTATATAAAGTTGTTTCTGACACTCGCGTCTGTTTGACGTTGGTGTCGGCAGAGATGTTGGTTTTTGATTCAGTTTAACACTCTTTGACTAAAGACAACAACATAGAAAGAGTCAAGTCTATGTAGTGTTCTCCTTTTCCAGTTTGTTCAGAGCTCCAAAGCCTCAAACACATATCTGTTGGGGTGAAAGAGCTTCTTCGTTTCATTATCTGAGCAAAGAAAAAAGCCCATGCTTAAAATGCTGTTAGATAACTGGAAGTTTGGGGAATTTCTTCCTACTACTTTTTCTTTTTAACAAATCTACAATAATAGTAGATTATATAGCCTGTAGTTCAGGCTTTTTTTCTCCATAAAACACCAGACTTTGAGAAACTTAATAACACTTTTTTACCATGATGACTACTGTGGGTTGTCAGCCTGATGACGACTAAAACTGGTGGATACATTTGAGTTTCAGATGTCCTACAGAACCTCTGTCTTTCCTTGAATCTAAACTTGTTAATACAATATATTGTATTACCCCAAGTGATGCTGTACAGGTCTTGACCAGGGAGGTTTTATAGAGGAAACTTGATAACAAAAAAAGAACTCACATCTGTGTCTTTAATTATTAAGGTGTCTTTAGGGTGTCTGGGTAGTGTGTAGGTCTTGGTAGTGTGTAGGTCTTGGTCTTGGTAGTGTGTAGGTCTTGGTAGTGTGTAGGTCTTGGTAGTGTGTAGGTCTTGGTCTTGGTAGTGTGTAGGTCTGGGTAGTGTGTAGGTCTTGGTAGTGTGTAGGTCTTGGTCTTGGTAGTGTGTAGGTCTGGGTAGTGTGTAGGTCTTGGTAGTGTGTAGGTCTTGGTAGTGTGTAGGTCTTGGTCTTGGTAGTGTGTAGGTCTTGGTAGTGTGTAGGTCTGGGTTGACCCTCACCTTTTACCATCTTAGGTTTATGGCATTTCACATTCTTCCTGTTTTTGACCCTGGAATGAATGAAAGGTCACTATCCATCATTTTATAATTTTTTATCTCTCTCTCTCAGCACGTTTTAAAAACAACCGCAGTGCTGAACATGTACATTTTGACAATAAACACTAGAATGGCACTCGGAGAGCGCAGACCTCCACCAAGGTGCCTGACTTTAAAAACAGATCACAGCTCACAGCTGGCGGTACCGTGAGGTGGTCGGCTTGTTATTACAGTTTTTCTCAATTGTTTACACACAAATACTGGTACTTGACACACAATGACCACAACATGTAACTCATGCACCAACCCCCTGAACCAATTCTGCTAAACTACAAGCACAATTCCTGCTTTACACTCAAATTGCAGTTCTAAAACACACTTTTTTCAAAACACTACACACAATTCTCTGCATTTGGCACAATTTTCATGAAGAAAATCTCGTTTTCACAAGGAACACACTGTCATTCAAAATTCTAAAGTCAATTGCCCTACACACTGACTCATCACATGGGCAAACACCTGTCACACAGTGTTACAATTAGCAATCAGTTGATGCTTTTCATGGCTGGATTCGACATGCTAAGCGATATTTCCGCCGCTGCTTGGCCAGGGAAAACATTGCTTGTGATGTGGATGAGGTGCTGTGGCCAGACCGAAACAGAAGAGAGGATGCAGCATAGTTTGTTTTTACTGTAACTGTATACAGTAAATTCTTCTGTTGTTTTGTATGTAGACCACTGTATGTGCAACTTTGTGTTGGTTGGGATGTTCACTGTGTACATAGTTTTTGTGGGGAAAATAAAATATATTTGTTACCGTGTATTTGTGTGTTCTGAGTATAAAAACAATATTCTAAAATATTTTACAACACACTTATGTATGTACTGTCTGTAGTAAGTGTAACACTGAACAAAAAAAAGGCCTAAGTCATTATGATGAATGGAGAAGAAGTGTTTTCCATTCATCATAGTGTTTTACATTGAGCACATCAGTGTTCAACTGGTTCTTATGAATGTCTATTCATATGATGGTTTGTGTGTGTCATTTGAAAACAAAATACCATTTTGAGAAGAAATAACATTGTTTTGAATGTAAAGTTTAATTTTGCAGGAGAATTGAGGGGTTTTGCCCATTGTGTGTGTGTGTTTTTTGATTTGTGTGTAGAGTTCTGAGAGTATGAGGCATGCTTTCAGAAAATGTGTGTAAACAATCGAGAAAAACTGTAACACGGTGTGTTTCTGTGTAACGTATCGCCGGATGCCTCTCTCATTCAGCAGCCTTGTTATGTCTGTATAACGTTACACTACGTCGTTTCTCATCCCGTCATCTACCGCTTTTTTTTCTTTCTCACCGCGGACGGACAGCAGCTCCCGTCGCACCTCGATGTCTCGCCACACATCCACACACGTATCTCTCTGCTCTCAGGAGGAAGAAGGCGGGGTCACGCGTCATCAACGTGTCATCAGCTACACTGCGCATGTGTTATACCCTGTGGTCTTAATGCTCAGGCTGATTGGAATTCTTAAAAGAAAATCCTGAATCTGGATCATGATCCGGATCGCCACCAAAATCTAATGAATTGTTCATTGTGCTACACTCCACCCCTCCAAAACAATTCATTCAAATCCATCACGAACTTTTGGAGTAATCCTGATAACAGACAAACCAACGCTGATGAAAACATAACCTCGGGCCTTGAAGGAGGTAATAATGTGCACATAACAGCAGTAAAGGAGTTGCAGCTCAACAGAAAATTAACTTAATGAAACGCCAGCAAAAAGAGATTCAGCAGCGACTTCAACTATTCTGTTTGTCTGAGCTGTTGATATGAAAAGGTAAGCTGTTCCAGAGGTTAGCGGCGGAGGACTAAATTTAGATATGATTTTACTTGCATCTTGCACATGAGAATCTGATTCTACCTAGCTCTAATGCTCATGCAGCTTTATATGAAGAGCGTAGGATACGGTGTGTGTGCGTTGGCGTGCTGGAGGATCACACGTGGGCCAATTGTTTGGTCACCGTAACTTGCGGCTCGAGGAACGAGGAAACTGGTGCTTCCTGTGTGACGTAGTTGGCTGTACGTGGCGGAGGAGGAGCTCTGTTGCCACTGCTGTTTTTGTCCCTTAGTTAGTTATTTCATTTATCCTATTTCTGGTTATTAAGTTATTTTTGGTTGTATTGGACTTTTGTATGTTGATTTATTTTTAATAATCTGTTTACCCGTTTACCTCTATCTTCTGCATTTGTGGTTAGTGTGTTTTGCTTTTGTTAATTTGTTTCTTTCTTTTTGTTTAAAGTGGTGGCCCAACACCAACATAGGTTTCTTGCTGTAATAGGGGAGGGGGCATTTATTTAGTTTATCTGTGAACCAGCTGTTGTGGAGGTAATCGGGAAGTGAACATTCCTAGCTCTCTGCCAGTTAACAGGACGGTTGGGTTGCTATATCCTTGCAGGTGGTTGGTCAGTGGGTGGAGGGATTCTTCTTGTGTTGGGGTTCTTATTGCATGAGGCTTGCTGTGTCCTCCTAACCCCTGTGTGCTCTTTACCTTGCAGTGTGAGTGGAAGTAACTGTGTGTTTTTCCAACTACTGGTGGTGGTGAACTGTTCTGCATTTCCTCTCCCCTCACTCCATTCCTCCTGTGGGTTTCCCTGGCACCCTTCCTCCTGTACTGGTAAGGTTAGTGGTGTAGTGACATTTTTAAAAACACTTTAACTCTATTTTTGTAATAAAGGACATTATTTTTCTAGCCTGGCCTCTCTTGCAGCTTTTATCATTGCAGCAACTAATCACCATCTTTTAATTTAAATAAAAGTTATTTGATTTTGAAACTTGAAACTCACGTCTCTGCCCCGTCTCTTTATCAAGGAACTTGTGTAACTTGGTTGGGTTATGCTCTGGGTGAAATTCCCAGAGTGGCGTTGTCGGGTTGTAATAGCCTGGGTTTCTGCTAAGTGCCCGGGTTACATAATAATTATGAATTTTGTAGTGGAGTTATTAAAACAGATTGCTCCGTCCTGGCCGAACAGTCACCGTCGGTGCAGAGAAGGCGTCATGGTCTCAGTGGTCACGCAGTGCAGCAGCTGAGTAGAGCCTCACTTCTGGATATTTTGCGCATGCTTACTTTGAGGAATTGATGTAAGCACAAATTCTCAATTCATATTTGAGTTGTGACATACATCTTTCAAAATGATTTCCTTAAATTTGAATAACATAGTTTAAGATAAAATGTGCATGTTAGAGCCATTTGTTCAGTAGAAATATCTGTGGTTAATTTACATTTTGTTTTATTTGCTTGAGATAAATAACTCTGTAGTTTCACTGCAGTGTGCTCAATAAGGACCAATTGTGACTGCAGCCAGTCCTGTATTCTGATTGGGCGAAAGCTAAATTGTGCTGCATGTGCTCGTTAAACGATTCAGTTGAAGCCATGGAGCCTGGAGAGCACACTAGTCTTTGACCGTGCTTAATATACCGTGCTTAATATTACCGTTCTTGCTTTTTTACTGCTTATGTTTTTGATATTTTGTTACCATTTTTGTATTTGAAGACTAAAGAAAGATTTTCAGTAAACGGTTGAAATGAAGAACATGGACTACGGAGCTTTATTGAAACACGCGTCAACTACATGCTTGGACTCTATAGTTTAAGTGGGCATCTAAAGAAATAGACGGAGCCACACTTACATTAGTCAAAGACTAAGCTCGTTAAGGAAACGAAGCATATGGATGGACCCTTTGTAAAGAGACGTGGATTATGGACATAATTCTTCACGTAACAAGGATATAAGAGCCACGTTGATTTTCATCGCTGTGCACTAAAGGAAAGTGAGTACATGAAGATCTCAGTCTACAATGTCCTTACATTCTGGAGCCATGTTCAATTAAGCCTCAAGTCGTTTTGCAACTAAGCTGCAGTGGTCATTCTTTGAAGTGCACATGTTAAAACTCTTGAAAACGTCTGTGGACATATTGTGGAAGAGTGAGAAGCTGTCGTTTTGAAGAAAACAAGACAGTTTGTGTGCATTAAACCTTGGCAAGAGTGACGCCGTAGATAATGGAAGTTGCAGGAAACGGCCAGAAGAGGGAGCCAAAGCCCACGGCAAAGGCTGTGGAAGAAAAAGTGAACAGGCTTAAGAATGAAAGAAAAGGCAAGCTGGCTCATCTCACTCGTAAAAGAAGGGAGACTGAAAATCTCAAGAAAGATAAAGTTAATAATGAAATAATTAAAGATGAAGCATTATTTATCTTTTGGAAGTTCTTTAGAGAATTTAAAGAGCTTAATGCAGAAATATGAACTCTTCTAGAAGACGAAGATAAAGAAGAGGAGCAGTGTAACTGGTACATGCCCAAATGTGTGGACTTTGAGAACTTTGTTCAGGAAACAGAGGACTGGATTGAAAAGATTAAGAGACATCCTGAAGAAGAGAATGATGATGGCAATAAATATGAGGATGATGATGACATAAAGCCAAGTGATAGCATCTCAGAGGTCATCAGTCGCACATCCAAGAGAAGCTCTGTGCTTAGCCATGCATCACAAGCATCCAGTGCAAGTTCTGCTCGTTTGAAGCTGCAGGCAGAGCGGAAAGAGCTGTTAGCACGTGCTGCCTTTCTAAAGAAACGTCAAGACATTGAGATGGAAGAAACACGCTTAAAGGCGCGCAAAGAGCAAGTGGAGCTAGATGCCAAGATTGCTGCATCAGACGCCAAGATAAAGGTGTATGCAGATTATGAAGATGGTCAAGATGGCATGAATGAATATTACGAGTCAAAAAGCAAGTACAAAGTGGGTTTAAAGGACATGTATGTTAAAGATGAAGATGGTGAGACACAAGTGAGTTTCCCAGCACCTGTAGGCCCAAAGCACCCAGCTCAGACTGCTAATGATCATCACAGAGCTTCGCCTCTTAAAGCAGCCAGGTCAGCAGTACCTCCCCCTCAGAGAGCAGCTAGTTCAACAGTACCTCCAGACCCTTCATAGCAAGCAGGTTCCTCTGATGGCATCTCCAAAATAATGCAGTGCCAGAATGAGATAACAGAAATGCTAGTCAAGCAGCAAAACATGTCACAACTCCCACAGAGAGATGTTCCAACTTTCTCAGGAGATCCACTCAGCTACCGTTCGTTTATAAGGGCATTCGAACAGACTATTGAGAACAAGACTGCTAGTGCACAAGATAGGTTGTTCTACCTGCAGCAGTTCACAAGTGGAGAACCTCTTAACCTTGTTCGTAGTTGTGAACACATGTGGCCAGATGAAGGTTACAGAGAAGCTAGGAGGCTCCTTCAACAACAGTATGGAGATGAACTGCGAATAACCACAGCCTTGATGAATAAAGCTCTTGAATGGCCTCAGATAAAATCAGAAGACAGGAAAGCATTAAATGCATATGCTTTGTTCCTGATAGGATGTCGAAACACTATGAGTGATGTGGATTACATGGATGAGATGGACAACCCTAGCAATATGAAGACTGTCATCTCAAAACTCCCCTTCAAACTAAAAGAACGGTGGAGAAATCGAGCATATGAAATCCAAACAAAAACAGGAAGAAGAGCCAGGTTTTCCGACCTGGTGGATTTCATCAACTGGCAAGCAAAGGTCAGCAACGACCCACTTTTGGGAGATATTTTGGATGTCAGCGTAGAAGGAAAGGGGAAGCCTAAGATAAACATTAAGACAAGTAACCCCAAGAGCATCAGTTTTGCTACAAGTGTCTCTCTGGCTGGAAGACACAGTGGTGCTCAACAACCACAAGAGAAGAAGTATGGTTCAGCCAAACTATCTGATGTTTTCCAAAAACCCTGCATGTACTGTCATAAAAGCCACACCTTGGAGTTTTGTGAGAAGATAAAAGAACAGACTCCCAAAGACAGAATCAAATTCTTAACATCACAAGGACTCTGTTTTGGATGCCTCACACCAGGTCACATGAGTAAATATTGTCGTAAGAGAATGCAATGCCAGGAGTGTTCAGGAAAACACCCAAGCATTTTGCATGTTGTGAAGGAATTCCCAGTTCTGTCCGAAAAGGATGAAAATAGGAATACAGAAACTACTAACGCGGTCACAAGCGCCTTCGTAGGAACAGAACATGAAAGCAGCAGAGACACTGGGGCAGGTAATGGAGAAAATATCCTTTCCATAGTACCAGTGAAAATAAAGTCCAAAAGAAGTGACAAGGTGATCCAGGTCTATGCGTTTTTAGACCAAGAAAGCACAGCAACCTTCTGTACCGATGAGGTCAGGCAGCAGCTTAACCTCCGAGGAAGGAAAGCGGAACTCTTACTCACTACTATGGCATCAGAAAAGAAGGTGAGCACTCACGTTCTGTCAGATCTGGAAGTATGCAGCCTGGAAGGGAAGAATTACATAGACCTTCCGCAGGCGTTCACTCAACCAAGTATACCAGTGAAAAAAGACAACGTTCCTCTTCAGAAAGATGTGGATCGATGGCCTTATCTGCATGAAGTTCGCATCTCGCATATCGAAGCAGAAGTCGCCTTGCTTATTGGTACTGATGCCTTTAAAGCCATGGAGCCCCAGCAGATAATAAACAGCAGATGTGATGGGCCGTATGCAGTGAAGACTCCTCTTGGATGGGTCATCAACGGTCACTCAGAGGCACCACTACAGCCAACCTAGAAATGGTGAGTCACTCAGTCAATCGCATTTCAGTATCCAAAGTGGAAAACCTGTTGACTCAGCTGTACAATGCAGACTTCCCAGAGAGAGGATACGATGATAAGACTGAGATGTCACAGGAGGACCGTCAGTTCCTTGACTCAGTGAAAGGATCAACACAGCTAGTTGATGGTCACTACTGCATCGGACTACCACTGAAAGACAAAGACTTAAAAATGCCTGATAACAGATCTTTAGCCGAGCAGCGCCTTACAAGCCTCATAATGGGAAAAATCGTCAAGATAATGCCAGACTCGAAAGGAACCGTCCGCAGTGTCTGTGTTCAGACGAAGACAAGCACATTGGAGAGACCCATAACTAAGATATGCCTCTTGGAGGAGTCATTTTGAAGATCAAAAGAGACTGAATAAGTTAAAGACATTTATCTGTTTAGGTTAAAGCAAATATGTATCTTTAAAACCTGAAAAAAGGATTTATAGTTTGTTGTATAAGTATTAGTATTAGTATTGTATAAGTGGACAATGTCTCGAAGCATTTATGTTTGATAATTGATATGCTAACAGCCTAGTCAATTAGGGGCAGGTTATGTTAGAGCCATTTGTTCAGTAGAAATATCTGTGGTTAATTTACATTTTGTTTTATTTGCTTGAGATAAATAACTCTGTAGTTTCACTGCAGTGTGCTCAATAAGGACCAATTGTGACTGCAGCCAGTCCTGTATTCTGATTGGGCGAAAGCTAAATTGTGCTGCATGTGCTCTTTAAACGATTCAGTTGAAGCCATGGAGCCTGGAGAGCACACTAGTCTTTGACCGTGCTTAATATACCGTGCTTAATATACCGTGCTTAATATACCGTGCTTAATATTACTGTTCTTGCTTTTTTACTGCTTATGTTTTTGATATTTTGTTGCCATTTTTGTATTTGAAGACTAAAGAAAGATTTTCAGTAAACGGTTGAAATGAAGAACATGGACTACGGAGCTTTATTGAAACGCGTCAACTACATGCTTGGACTCTGTAGCTTAAGTGGGCATCTTTAAGAAATAGACGGAGCCACACTTACAACGTGGCTGATTTGCAGTCTAATAATACTAACTAGAAAATGCATTTCCTGCTGAAAATGCGTGGGAATGCTGACAGCTGAAAGGACCTGCAGGATCTCTGTTCTAGTCAGCTGCTCGATAGCGGTGTTTTAGTTTTAGTCTTTTCAAGTTATATTGAGTGTAGGGAGCCTTCCTTTAGGCCTGTTTTCATTTAGTGTTCCCCTCTCCCTTTGAATCGCTTGCGATTTTTGTGGTTATCCTTCAGGAGTAACTTTAAGATTCCCCTGGGGCCTCATGTATAAACGGTGCGCACGTACTAAAATGTTGCGTACGCTGTGTTTCACGCTCACGCCGGGATGTATAAAAGTCAACGTGACGTGAGAATGTGCGAACCGTGCCGTAAATTCTAGACCAGTCGTGAAAATGTGCGGGCCGTCCTCCAAACTCTGTCATCTGGCAGTGTCAAACTACAAAGTACTGAAACTCGCTAAATGCGTAAAAATATTTTTTCCACTCAACTTACTGAGCTTTATTTATGATGTGGGATCCAAAAAAAACACATATTTCTTAACTAGTTTGCGCATAATATTTAACATCAGAAGGCACAACAAAAACACATTTAAACTAATTTCCCAGAGATGACATGCCTTAACCACCGTGTCAAAACCAAAATCGCGTCTGCACAATGTGGCAAACCACCGTGGTGAGCCTGTGTCCCCTGGAGCTACAGATGGATGAACCGGACCCTGGCACACCTAACAATGAGCCAAAAGCAGCAGCTTTACAGCGCCGTTTAGATGCAACACACAGAATGTAAAGCAACGAGGTGAGTTGAGACAAACATTTATTTTTCAACAAGGTCTTTTAATATATAACTTATCCCACCAAGAACCTCATTCATTCTTTTTAATTCGTTGCATATATATTCTTCATTGTATTGACAATCTCTCTCTGTGACTCACAGCACAGCGTTAGTGAGGACACGGCCAGACCGCCGCCCCTCAGCAGTCGAGGCTCGGGCCCAGCTGACCGTTCTTCTTTTTGTTCCTTTTCCAGCGTGATTTGCCGTCGTTATTTGGACAATAGGTGACAGCATGGAGCGTGTTTATAGTCATTTGCATAGTTATTAATGGGAGGAGACAAGGCGGACCAAGTGGCACGTGCAGCTGCGCTCAATTTCACGTTCATTGAGATGTATAAAGGAAAGGTACTCAGGAACAGGCGTACGCACAGTTTTATACATGTGGAAATTTCTGTGCTTACGTACTTTTCCAATTTTGTTAGTACGCCATCTTCCAGTGTGAAAGCTGCGCAGTCTTTTATACATGAGGCCCCTGGTCCGCAATTGCGTCCCTCCCCCTGATGGTTAACTTAACGGAAAATGTCCTGGGGTCTCATTTATAACCGTTGCGTACGCACAAAACGGGGCCTGAAATGTGCGTACGCCACTTCCCACGCAACAGTTGTGATCTATAAAAACAAACTTGACGGGAGAATGTGCGCACCGGTACGGAAACTTTGACCCGTGCGTACGCATATTATGGAGGCACCGAGGCAGGGGAAACTGGAGACGCAGATGAATTGAAGCCAGAATGTAGACATTAAATGTCATTATACGTATAATGATGCCTCTCACACATTTAACTTCACTTCATACTTATATCCACTTTATCATAAACATTTAAAACAGCAGTGTTCTTTGTGCTAGTGAGCCATAACTATTACATAAGCACCTTACAAATGTAAAAGATCAACTCAAATCTCAAAGCAAATTCCACTCAATATCTCATCAGCGCTGTCTCACCATCATGTCCCCCCCTCCACCACCGGAGCTCAGAGGAGATCTGAGAGGAGAGGACCGGACTACCGACAGTCGCAGTCAGCTGTGGAGCAGCTGATGAAATCATCATCGGTTGTAGAAATCCAAGATTATATCAAATAGCATTAAAGAATGGCAGAACAGAGCGCCAATAGTTTTAATAATATCTTCTAATAGTGTGCAGATATCACCAAGTACCATATTAGTTTTCATAAAGTTGTTGTGTAAAATCGCTGCAGTAAACATGATGTAACCCTCTGGGAAAACCAGTTGTTTCTAAAACATTTAGAGATATTTCCCTCACTGAAAATTCCTTTTATTTAATAAATAACCACATTCTATATTTTATTCTGAAATTAATTTATCATTGTTTATTTTATTTCCGTTTTTGCTCAGAGTTCTAACTTTAACAAACTTTAACAAATAAGCTCATTGGTTCAAAGTGAAATAACTGTTGCTATTGGTGTCAAACATTCCAAGTGGGAGTGCAATCAGCCCGGTGTTGTTTAACATAATGATAAATGATATATTTGAAAATTTAGATGGATGCATCAAATCAGCGATATATGCAGATGATGGGGCAATATGGATGAGGGGAAGAAATGTGCCATATGTGATGGAAAATATAAGGAAAGCAATAGGGAAAGTGGAGAAATGGTCATATGAGTGGGGATTCAAAATGTCAACAAATAAAACATGTTATATGATATTTACAAAAAAGAGAAACATTAATACTGAGAATTTAACATTATATGGTCAGTTGATGGAGAGGGTGAATGAATACAAATATCTGGGTCTATGGTTAGACAGTAAATATACATGGCATGTTCATATAAAACATCTGGAAACAAAATGCAAAAAAGTAATAAATTGACTACGAGCTGTGGCTGGATGTAACTGGGGGGCAGATAAACAGTCATTGATTGACATATATAGGGCGAACATGAGATCAACAATGGATTATGGTTGTATAGTTTATGAAGCAGCAGCAAAGACATCATTACAAAAAGTGGATAGAGTACAGTGTAGAGCATTACGGTTATGTATCGGAGCTATCAAGTCAACACCCATTAATGCAGTATTAATTGAAGCAGGAGAGACCACTGGAATTAAGAAGAGAGAAATTAGCTCTAGCATACTGGGTCAGGTTAAAAGGAAGTGGAGAAGAAAATCCTACAAAGGTAACAATTCAAAACTGCTGGGAATACTCTAAGTTTCAAGGGTATGGATTTGGATGGACAATGGAAGAAAAAGTGCGGACATATGGATTGGAGGCCTTAGAGTTCACCAGGTCGACACCAGTAAGCAGCGTACCCCCCTGGCTGCTCCCAGAAGTTAAAATAGACATGAGTATCATTGAAAAGAAAAGGGAATGGCAAGTAAATGAAGTGGGAGTTAAAACAAGTGTGTACCTAAGGAACAGCTATAATAATTATCTCAAAATATATACAGATGGATCCAAAAATAAACAGGAGTGTGTGGGAGTCGGTATATATATTCCAGAATTTAAAATATCTATTTCCAAAAGACTTTCAGACCAGGTATCAGTGTACACAGCAGAAATAGTGGCAATCATCATTGCAATGCAGTGGGTTGAGGAGGTCAGACCTGACCGAGTGGTGATATGCACGGATTCAAAAGCTGTTTTGGAAAGTATACATTCAACAAAAGCTGTAAGGCAAGATCTAATCATTGAACTGTACTATAGCTTGCTAAGACTACACAGAGGGGGTATAGATGTATTATTCTGTTGGGTTCCAGCACACGAGAGGGTGAAAGGAAATGAGTTTGCAGATAAACTAGCAAAAAGTTCACTGCAAAAAGACATTACAGTAAAAGTTTTACTTGGGAAAGGAGAAGGAAAAGCTGTGATTAAAAGGAAAGGAGTTGAGATATGGCAGAAAAGATGGGAGGAGGACCAGAAAGGAAGGAGATATTTCAAAATACAAAAGTCGATCATAACAAAGACGTATAAAGAAAGGAACAGAAGGGAAGAAATCATCATAACAAGACTCTTAATGGCACGTTGGCTTTAATGGGGAAAAGGAACAGTGACAAGTGTGGGGATTGTGGTGATAAAGAAAATGTGGAGCATATCCTAATTCAATGTAAAAAGTATGAGGCTGAAAGAAAAAGACTACAGGACCAAGTCAGAGAGGAGGGACGGGACTGGGATCTGATGGGGATACTGGGAACAGAGGGTGAGGGGGTTGAAGGCACCAGGAAGGCATTATTAATGTTCTTAAGAGACACAGGATTGGTGGGTAGAATTTAAGAGTAGGAGTAAAGTGCAAATGACATGATGTTACACACTCTTGTACAGTAGGTGGCGGTATGCACCTTAAAGTTGGTTGCGATCCGCCAGAAACCGAGAGAAGAGAAGAAGAAGAAACATCCCAAGTCCCGCCTCCTCACTCAGGTTAGAGACGCAGTGTGGAAAACACGGAGATTGATGAGAGAGCAGCGGAGAAGCTGGATTTACAGAGTGATATTATTACTACTTATACTTGATATACTACTGAACAGAGAGAAGTAAAACTATATATGAGCCAGTAAGAGCTCCGTCACCTATTGAAGCGACCTGAGAACATCTGAGAGCATCGTTTGATTCTTTTCTTTTCTCGGTGCGTTCCAAACATTAAAGCAGCCGCCGCACATGGCAACACGAGTCAAATGCTCTGAGAGCTGGCATAGCGAAATGTTTTGCCACTGAGCTGTATTCTAAAATGATATTTTGTATTTCTTTGGTGATAGAGGCAGAAAGAAATATGTGTGTGTAATATGTGTGTGTTATTTACATTGTGTGGACAGAGAGGGATTCTTTAGCTGAAGTTCATGGGTTATGAGATTAGCTTGATTCTGTTCATCCCTGTGCTGCTTGTGTGCATCAACGCAAGGTGTCAGTGTTGTGACAGGGAAAGTATTCACATTGCCTTACTCACAATATTCACATATAGTGAGTATTTAATGTTTAAACTGTAGGTTGTTTGCATAATAATCTACAACTCAAATGGGTTCACAATTATGAAATAGTCATTTAATAGTGTTGTTTACACTTTACTATTGAGTGGTTTATAATAATAGTGAGGTTGACATATTTCATATGTTAATATTACGATGCAAGTTAATATTGTGATGCAACAGTTCTCCTACATTCATGGGTTAAGCATTGAAAAGTTGTATTATATGTTGATATTGATCAAATTAAACTGTACAGTTAAGAGCTTGGCTAGATTTGCATATATTGCTATATAAGCCGTGTTATTTTACACAGGCTAGGTTTTCTGGATACCCTTGAACTCCGGATTTGGATTGGAATCTCTCCCTGACGAGGGGGATGGCGAGCTACCCGTGCTGAGCACCTGGATTGAGGAGCGCTTTCAACTTTCATCTGCGTTGCTGTCAGTGTGGTAGGACTGTGGGGAAGGACCTCAAAAGACAATTGGATCTGAACATTTTATTTTGGGGATTACTTTTATTTTTTAGGGTGCACCCAGTTCAATATACATTTCAAACTGAACAAAACTGAATGTCGGCAGTAATTGTGAATTTATTCTGTGTCAATACAATCATTTTCCTTTAAACTTAATTCTGTGTTCTGCTTACTCATTGTGGTATCCGATTCCTGTTCATTATTCCTCTCTACGAATCTAGGTTATACTAGTCCAGTGTATACTTATTCATCAGGTGGGTTACAATGACATGACTTATTAATTTATTTATGGTTTATTAGATAGGGACAGATACAGTATACATATAGACAAAATGAAAATGGCTATCCGATGCAACTATCAGACTGTCTCCAGTGCGCCACCGCGCTGCGCCACACACTCTGCCTCCTCCAGTCATCTCCAAACAGCACATCTTCACCAGTATGGATTGTGTAAATTAACAAAGTGTGTAAATGAAGCCAGTGACAGCTCTCACACAATCGTTACACTCCATATCATCATTATCATTATCAGTCCTAATCATAATGCAGGACAAGTTCACTATAAAAACTTAAATAATAAATAATAAATAGTGTACACCTGTCAAACTTCCTTTTTTCTAATGATATCCAGGTGGGGGATATTACTGATTGTCTTGATCATTTTAAGTGAATGGATCAGTGTGATTGCTGTAAAGATATAAACACAGCGGTGAGACTCGGAACATGCTGCATGGTGCTGGTGGATATACCGTCACTGTGAGGACTACGTGACGTGAATGAGAGAATCAGGGGGGAACGAGTGTTCAGAGACCTCCTCACCTACAAACACCTCCATCTCTGTGTCAGAAAAACTCCTTTTCTTGGTCTTCCTCTCGGGAGTTGCCGTGATTCACCATAAAGAACCACTGATCAACAGGCTCATTCACATGCAGAAACATTCATGAGGTGCTTTGCATCGACCATTTATGGTTGAATGTGGGCGTGTAGAGGGCGGAATATGAGGCGGATCCACGTGCGCACATTTCCAGGTGGACTGTGATTTATAAAGGGAATGAGAGAATCATGTTTTTTCTTAGAGTGTGGTGGCTGATCAGCACAAGACCTACGAAAAATATGAAAATGTTCTAAAATGTCCCGTGGTACCAGTCCATCTATCCTCTCATTCACAAACGTTCAGGGGAACCACCCTATGTTTTCCCTGACAATGCGGCATTATTTTTCATACTGCCTGCCTGAATATACCTGTATTCTCCCTCCGTCTGAAACGCTGAAACCAAGCAAACCAAGTGCGCACTTTAATCACGTCCAAAACATTCAAATTTGTGGATCCCAAAGTGTAAACAATGTGCTGGAGTATGGCAATGGAATATTTAATTGGATTTCTTTTGGTCAAACTTTGCCTCCAGCAACCCGCTTCCTCAGTTCTTGTATCATGCCGCAACCCGGCCAGCGTTTGCTGTTATACAATAGTATATACATGTTTTTAAAGTGCTATTGCATATCAAAAAAATAAAACTAAATAATGAATCCTACTGGAGTTGGCACCTTGCCGTGGTGGATAAGCTTGTGTGTCTCTTTAACCCTGTATTTCAACAGGAGACTGATCTAAGTTTCCTTATAAGTTCAACCAAGTCAGCTTGGTCACAGGTTAGAGACCGGACAAATATCAGCTCCTTTGCTCAGATTAGAAGGCCATTGCAAAAATAAAACATTGTCATATGAACCTGAAGTGCTTACTCCAACTAAAAAGTTCTCATGTCATCTCTGTCAGTTTTACTGCTAGCAATACAACCCAAAGTTCTACCAAAGTTCAGCATCACTTTAACTGTGATTAGAGGTTACTGGTAACCAAGAAAAGTATCCAGCGTTATCTCTGTCAGTTTTACTGCTTTATTGGTCGTCATTCTACCATGAAGGCATGGGGGTGAAGTTTGACCCTGAAGTGACCATGCTCCTTTTATTTGGTTTTGAGGAGGTAAAAAAATAATTTCTGTGATCTTCTGACATCTGATCTCATCAGCTTGAACGCACCTTGGAAATCATCAAGAGTCGTAAAATCAGTTTTCTGCAACGTTTTGGAAAACCTATTTTGCGGCCACTTTGGAAAATGGCTGCCGCGTCCGTCAGGGGCCGAATTGGCAGCGCCCCGATATCTATATCTTTTCGTGACATATAACCCTACATCTGTGCCTAATTTGTTGCTTTTATCGCAAAATGCACAATTGTTATGAATATTTCAGCTTAGCTGCCCCGCTGTTACATGAGATTTAGATTTACTTTTCATTTCTTTTCTTTTCTGTAAATCTTTTAATCTGGAAAGAACTTTGTACTTAAGTTTGACAAGTGTTATATAAATTATTATTATTATTACTAAACTAGTTGCTTAGGTTACTTATCTCTACTTTCTTATGTAAAACGAAAAATGAAGCAGTAAAACAATGGCTTATGAGATTTCTTAAAAACAATCACTGCAGCCTCAGGAGTGTGTGTAATGTGTCACTAGCCTGTCTGTAAACGGCTGCCCGTACAGCGGTCCGTTGCCCACACCGGGTTCCTGTCCCGGGTGAGGAAGAGTTTATGAGAAATGTGGAGCCATCACCAAAGCCTGAGGAGCCAAGAAATATTTTACAGCTGAAAACTGAAATGTTTTCAAATGTGGAGCAGGTTTGAACCGAGGCTCCGTTTGTAAATGACGAAACATACTGTGCGTTCCAAAACCCATTCTACCATACTACTTAGTATGACAGAAAAAAAGATTTCTTATGTCCCAATACATAGTATGTCAAATGCAGTGTGCCAAAAATACCAGGATGTCCTACTACATCTGGTCACATTTTACAGTATGAAAGCCAGCATGCTTTTCTGGCTGTTCTGACCCACAATCCTCTGCACAGCAGATATATTGTATTCATACTGCATGCAACAGTACGTACTTTGTAAGGGCAGCTGCAGTGTACTAGAAGTAAAAAGGAAAAGTATGTGATTTGGGACGTATTCAGTCGTGCTGCTCCTCGTCCTGGAATGATTCACAGCTTGATAACCCGGCCCTCTTATTTCCTTGTTCCCTCCCCTTCAGATCGACAGTTTGAAGGTGGGTGTAACCAACATAACACATGATGATTACATCACAGCTCAAACTAGTGTCGGTTCTCAGGAAGTGAAACTCAGACAGTCGTTGCTACTGAGAGGTGAAATGGCGCAGAAAGGAGTTCAGCTGGAGAGAGAGTCATTCTCTTGTTCGATCTGTCTGGATCTACTGAAGGATCCGGTGGCTACTTCCTGTGGACACAGCTACTGCATGAACTGTATTAAAAGCTTCTGGGATGGAGAGGATGAGAAGAAGATCTACAGCTGCCCTCAGTGTAGGCAGACCTTCACACCGAGGCCTGTCCTGCTGAAAAACACCATGTTAGCAGATTTAGTGGAGGAACTGAAGAAGACTGGACTCCAAGCTGCTCCTGCTGATCACTGCTATGCTGGACCTGAAGATGTGGCCTGTGATGTCTGCACTGGGAGGAAACTGAAAGCCTTCAAGTCCTGTCTGGTGTGTCTGGTCTCTTACTGTGAGAAACACCTCCAGCCTCATTACGATGTAGCTCAGTTAAAGAAACACAAGCTTGTGGAGCCCTCCAAGAAGCTCCAGGAGAACATCTGCTCTCGTCACGACGAGGTGATGAAGATGTTCTGTCGTACTGATCAGCAGTGTATCTGTTATCTCTGCTCTGTGGATGAACATAAAGGCCACGACACCGTCTCAGCTGCAGCAGAAAGGACCGAGAGGCAGAGAGAGCTGGAGGTGAGTCGACTCAACATCCAGCAGAGGATCCAGGACAGAGAGAAAGATGTGAAGCTGCTCCAACAGGAGGTGGAGGCTGTCAATCGCTCTGCTGATAAAGCAGTGGAGGACAGTGAGAAGATCTTCACCGAGCTGATCCGTCTCATGGAGAAAAGAAGCTGTGATGTGAAGCAGCAGGTCAGATCCCAGCAGAAAAGTGAAGTGAGTCGAGTCAAAGAGCTTCAGGAGAAGCTGGAGCAGGAGATCACTGAGCTGAAGAGGAGAGACGCTGAGATGAAGCTGCTGTCACACACAGAGGATCACAACCAGTTTCTTCTTAACTACCCCTCACTGTCACCACTCACTGAATCTACATCCAGCATCAATATCCGTCCTCTGAGCTACTTTGAGGACGTGACGGCGGCTGTGTCAGAAGTCAGAGATAAACTACAAGACGTTCTGAGAGAGAAATGGACAAACGTCTCACAGACAGTGACTGAAGTGGATGTTTTACTGTCACAACCAGAGCCCAAGACCAGAGCTGGATTCTTACAATATTCACGAGAAATCACACTGGATCCAAACACAGCACAAACACAGCTGTTATTATCTGAGGGGAACAGAAAAGCAACATTAATGAGACAAGAACAGTCTTATTCTAGTCACCCAGACAGATTCACTGACTATTGTGGTCAGGTCCTGAGTAGAGAGAGTCTGACTGGACGTTGTTACTGGGAGGTGGAGAGGAGAGGGACAGGAGTTCATGTAGCAGTCACATACAAGAGTATCAGGAGAGCAGGGGGGGGGATTGAATGTGTGTTTGGACACAATGATAAATCTTGGGCGTTAGATTGTAAACAAAACAGTTATATATTTTGGTACAACAAAGTCAAAACCCCCGTCTCAGGTCCTCAGTCCTCCAGAGTAGGAGTGTACCTGGATCACAGTGCAGGTATTCTGTCCTTCTACAGCGTCTCTGAAACCATGACTCTCCTCCACAGAGTCCAGACCACATTCACTGAGCCTCTCTATGCTGGACTTAGGCTTTATTATTATGATGTCACTGCTGAGTTGTGTAAACTGAAATAGACAGAAGTCATTTAAGGGTTAAATTCAGTGTTTTAACTCTTAAACTTCTCTGGTGTCCATCATTGTTGCTGCAGAGCTGATTTGTGTCTGGACCGCAGAGGACCAGCCCTACAAACACTAAAGTGTGTCACTGACTGACTGACTGAGTGATGAAGTTACAGGATTCATCAGCGACTGTTGCAGGTTCCTCATTGGTTGTTGCTCTTTCTAAATGAAAAGCTGGAGAACAGTTCAGTGTTTATGTTTTCTGGGGATTGTGTCAGCGGTTCATTGAATCATTACATCGTGCTGTTGTTGTGCATGTGCTATTGTTTATAGTAGTTTAAGTTACGTTACGTTGTGCTTCGTATTGTGTTACCACCGTGCATTCACACCAAGCAGGAAGCACATTAGCAAGCCACACGTCGCTACTGCGGTATGAACCCAAAATAAACACACTGTGCTGTGATTTAATATCAATAAACGGATCAAAATGATGCCGAAATAACGACATTATGATGTTGATTTGTAAAAAGAGTGAATTCATGCTTTGTCAGGTCTGTCCGCAACACAGCAAGCAAACAACTTTTAAAATGCTTGTTTTCTGAACGGAGTCCGGATCGATCAGTGCCAGGCTATGCTAACATTGTAGCTGCTCCATCAACACTCCATCTAGGAATAAACACGGCAGCAACAACATCAGTGATGACGTCAACTTTGTAAGTATGTATATATTGTTACACACCACTTATATGATGAATGCTTTTGATACACATGCTTTAATAAAAACCTGAAATACTTTTAACCTGCAGACTGTATGTCATGATGATACATTTACACCTTGTATAAAATGTATAATATACTGACTAGTAAATGTCACCATTTACTATTACTGAATGCAATTTGATCATTATAAGTTGTCTTTCAATCAAACATTAAGATATAAGTGAAAAAAAACCTGTTCATAAAACATGATAGACATGACCACTGATTATTTGTGTAACAATTTAGCCACAAATTCACATCCTGACCAGATACGGTCCAGACAGATACTCGCTTTAGACTGAGTCTTGTTCTTTTCATGTCTTCACTGCACAGAGATCAGCTGTCAATCAAACATTATGTGCTCTACTTTGTAAACTTCTCTGTGCTCTAAATGTCTGATGAATATTTGTATATAGATATATATATATATATGTGTGTGTGTGTGTGTGTGTGTGTGTGTGTGTGTGTGTGTCTCTCTGTGTGTGTGTGTGTGTGTGTGTGTGTGTGTGTGTGTGTGTGTGTTGTTGTTTCTCTTCCACTGCACGGGTCTTAAAGGAAGGTCTACTGATTTATTTCTTATCATAGATATTCTGTTCTCACCACTTTTTGTAAAGATATCTAGAATCACATTTATTTGTTGGGCAGACTAAATGTTGTCGTCCAGATCGACGTACAAACGAGATCCTAAGATGTTTAATGAAACTGTAATTATCATGATCATAATCAATAAGGAAATCATTATTCTCTGTTACATCGCTGAGATTCTGCTCAAACAAACTGATTGTGTGGATGAAAATGAATCTGTACGTGAAATCATTGAACAAGAGTCATTTAGCAGACTTTACTGATGGGATGTGTGAACAAACTGAAGGTTTCTATAATCAATAAACAAGAATGAACTAAGTCTTTGCTCGTCTTTTTTCCAGGGTATCATACAAAGCTGAAGGAGTAAATGTGACTAGGAGAGAATAACTGAGGCAGTTTTCCTCCTGAAACACCACAAAGTCCAGTGTTCATGTTTAGAGTCAGTCAGTCTCTGTTTAAAAACAATCTAAAAAAAGATTAAAACTAAAAGGTAACATAACTTATTAGTTGTGACATGAGGATTTTGTTATCATAGTTATTGAACACAATCACAAGTTCATATATTGAATACAAATTCCAACTTCTTTCCCCACATACTGATAGAAGAACGCTCTTTTTCTCCACTTCAGCTCGTATTATTCCTCTGACGATACGCTCAACACTTGTTTCTAGACCGTGTTCAGAACGTTTTATTTTCACTGGGCTTGTTGTCTCCTCTGTATAACCACAGCTGTGGTGCTTTGGTGATTCTCTGAGCAACCTGGAGAGCACACAAACGGGACTATTGTTTGTTCTTCATTCAAACCGTATCATGCAGCTTTAAACACAACAACTGTTGTGGATTTATGGCTTTTTAAACTGTTTTGGATACATGAATGAAACCGTCTTGCCACATGGACTCTACATCTCTTTCTTTACATATTTACATCTCTTTCTTTATGTGCTTTTATTTTGTTCGTTGCAATACATGAGATTGATTTAAAGTGTGTATTGATCAAATCTCTTGGATTTTTGTGTAAGATGCATTACAAGAGCCACAATGAGTGCACCTCCAGTCACCAATCTGTCAGGCTCCTTGATGAGGGCCTGATTACTGAAGGATGCAATCGTCCAATAGGATGCTTTGTGTGTGTGTGTGTGTGTGTGTGTGTGTGTGTGTGTGTGTGTGTGTGTGTGTGTGTGTGTGTGTGTGTGTGTGTGTGTGTGTGTGTGTGTGTGTGTGTGTGTGTGTGTGTGTCTGGCAAAGCTGTATATAAAGTTGTTTCTGACACTCGCGTCTGTTTGACGTTGGTGTCGGCAGAGATGTTGGTTTTTGATTCAGTTTAACACTCTTTGACTAAAGACAACAATATAGAAAGAGTCAAGTCTATGTAGTGTTCTCCTTTTCCAGTTTGTTCAGAGCTCCATCATATTTTTTCTCTCTCTCTCTCTCTCTCTCTCTCTCTCTCTCTCTCTCTCTCTCTCTCTCTCTCTACGTTTTAAAAACAACCGCAGTGCCAATCCATCACGCTGATGAAAACATAACCTCGGGTCTTGAAGGAGGTAATAATGTGCACATAATAGCGGTAAAGGAGTTGCAGCACAACAGAAAATGAACTTCATGAAACGCCAGCAGAAAGAGGTTCAGCAGCGACTTCAACTATTCTGTTTGTCTGAGCTGTTGATATGAAAAGGTAAGCTGTTCCAGAGGTTAGTGGCGGAGGACTAAATTTCGGTTTTACTTCCATCTTGCACATCAGAATCTGATTATATCTTTATATTAAGTTAACAGAAACACAACACAGGAGGGCTGTGACATCACAAGGAGGAGCATCTGTGATTGGCTCATTCATATTTATGAAAGATAAATGTTCAACATTGTTAACATGTGATTTGGACAGATTGTTGTTTTGATGCTTTGGCAACGTTGTTCTTGAAGCTTTCATGCCAATAAAGCCCCATTGAAATGAATTGATGACATCACACTAAAGGACCAATCAGAATGTGAGGTTTTCACACACACTGTTTATTAAACCTGCAGGTGACATCATGACTCAAGTGACATCATCACTCCATAACACCAGAGGCCTGTACTACGAAGCGAGTTCAACATACCCGGGGTATGTTCTCGTTATCTGGCTTCACTTAACCTAGCAAACAAGATCTCGCTAAACTGTACTACGAAGCTGGTTATCAACTCGGTAAGTCAACCCGGGGTTTTCCAATCTCGTTATGAGCGCGTTCACATGAACGAGGAGGTGTTTGCAGCTTCTGACCAATCACAGACATGAACAAGTCTACTGACGGACAGACAGGCAGAGCGGCACATTTAACAAAGAGTAAACTATATTAGACAAATACGAAGAAGTTAAACACATAATCCAGGCTAAAAGTAACACAGTTGAAGCTGCCAAATGAAGGAAGAACAGCTGGTAAAAGAAAAAACTCCCGATGTGTGAATGCGTAAATTAACAGATTTATTAATTTAACGGAATACTCAAAAGTAAAGTATACTTGTCTAAATATAAATAGCGTTTAAGAGATTAGTAGATGAATAAATTACACTTATTTTTACCCTATGAGTATCACATGGCGTCTATGAGTAATTAAACATCCTTTCACCTGCTTCCCCCTCTCTGACGGTGTGAAACGGACTCAAGAGCAAGTAAAACAAAATAAATATAAAAATATAATTCAAAGCGGTATAACCCCCAGCATAAAGTCAGCTGTCCTTCCTGTATTTGTCAGTTTAAACTGTGTTGTTTTTAGTCTGGATTATGACTTAAACTTCTTCACATGTGTGTGATATTATCCTAGGATCACCGCACTGAGCTCTGATTGGTCAGTAGGAGGTGTTTTCGCAGGCTGCATCCCAAAGCTCTTAATTGCATCCCTGTTTCCCTCACTTGCGTCTCATCCTTGCGTCTTAGTCCCTCCCACCAGGGAAGCATGGAGAGACGCAAGGAAACCATGCGAGGAGAGAGGAAACGAGGAAATGACTTTTTATTAGTCTCCATTACTGAAAACATCTCACGATGAGCGGAAGAGGCAAAACCGGCGTTTGAGATTCTTAATATATATTAATATTGGTTTTTATACAATATTGATATATATTGAGGTATCGGAAAAGGAGAACAGCATCGCTGTGCTCTCCTCAGCGCCCGGCTGGGCAGCTGGCCACCATGCCCCCCGTCGCCAGTCGTCCTTTACAATATGTGACAAAGTTCGGTCAATTTTGGGTTCGGCTGAGATTCACCGGAGACGGTGATCCTCCGAGCCGTGACTATGTTGGTGAAACACTTCTTTTCGATTCCTGCTGGATTAACACCTCAGACGTGTACTCATTCATCGCTCTGCCAAACAAAAGAGATTTTGAACTATGTTTCCTCCAGGAAGCCCCCCTCAGACGGTTCCTGGATATACAAACCTCCAAAAAAACGGACCCCAAATGGAAAGACTGGTCTCTTGAATCGTCCATTCAAATGGACTCTACAACATTAGTCGTTAAATTCTGGACCGGTAGGGTGCCAGATCATGACATTGAGTTGTACCTGCGCAGATACTGCGATATCTTGCACACCAACAAACCGGTGGACAGATTCGTTATCTGGTACGGGGTCCGCAGGTACAAAGTTAAAATAAAAAAAGACGCTAAAGGAGAGTTTATCTCCATCCCAAACTCCATCTCCCTGGGTCCGTACAACGGTCGCATCATATACCCTGGACAGACAATCAGCTGCTTCATCTGCCACTCTGCAGACCACCAGGTGAAGCAGTGTCCTTCGGTGAAGTGTTGGAGATGTGGTGGTCTGGGACACAAGGCCAGGGACTGCACCGAGGAGAGTCAGTGCAGCCTGTGTGGAAAAAAAGGCCACACTTTCTTCAGCTGCCCAGCCTCATACTCAAACAAGGCGAGATTACAACAGGCTCCCGGTCCCCCCTCAGCCTCGCAGACTCACGACCCTCCGCCACCCCTCCAGAAGCAGCCTGGCCCTCCGCCAGCCCTCCAGAAGCAGCCTGGCCCTCCGCCAGCCCTCCAGAAGCAGCCTGGCCCTCCGCCAGCCCTCCAGCAGCAGCAGAAGCAGCCTGGCCCTCCGCCAGCCATCCAGCAGCACCCGGGCCCTCCGGCCCCCGGCTCCCGGGGACAGCCTGGCCCTCCACCAGATGTTGGACGGCGGTCTGCCCATCATCCTCCCACTCTACAACAGGCTTACAACCAGCCGGCCCTCAGAGACCGTCAGCCCTCTGCCTCTCAGCCGGGAGAAGCTCCTCTCCCCCTACAGCAGCTCGGTGCTGAGCCTCCTGCTCCCCAGCGAGGTCCGCGGATACGCGACCCTCCACCTACAGCCGAGCACCCCCCCTTAGCTCTTTCGGAAGATCTCTCTTCCCTGTCAGGGGAGGAGAGATTGCTGATCGAGAGCGATGTCGAAAGTAGCGACGATCGAGAGTACGAGAGTGCGAGCGAGAGCCCGAGCTCTGATTCTAGCTCACCGGGTCCAACGGCTGGCCAGCGAACCAGCAGCACCCCCCTCCAGTCCCCCTCTAACCCAGACACCTCCGACTCCTTTCCCCCCACACCCGAGTTCCCTGCACCCAAGCCACAGCACGAAGCACCATTCCAATTAACAAAAAAAAGACCATCTAATTTCACAAACCAAAATAAAGAAAAACGGCTAGACGATAAGCCCACACCCTAGCTCCCCACCACTCCACCATGTGCTTTCTTAAAATCGCTACCTGGAATGCTCGTGGGGTGCAGTCCCAAGCTTTTAGAGAAAAAAAAATTATTAATTTCTTATTGACAACTGATTTCGACATTTTGTGCACACAAGAGCTCAGACTCAACAGTATCGAGGACTCTGAGAACGTGTGTAAACTTTGGAACAAAGGTAAGGCATTTATATCTATTGGTGAAAACAGAGCAGACGGAATAGGGGTATTTTTTAAAACATTTGATGTGACTGTTCTAAAAAGAAGAGACCTCATCCCAGGGAGACTTTTAATGTTGGACTGTATGTATAGAGGGGAGAAATACAGAATCATTAATGTATACACTGCCCCTGGTAAAGCAAAAAAAATCTGCCTATTTAAAAGACTCAGAGAGCTGCTCACCATCGGTTTTAAAATTATTCTGTGTGGAGATTTTAATACAATAACGGAGGAAAACGACAGGTGTGGTCCAAATGATTTTAAATTAAGCTCCGAAGGGAGACTTCTAAAAGAAATCTGTGTGGAGGCCAAATTGACTGATGTATGTAGAGCTTTTAATCCATTCGGGAACGAATTCACACGGTTTGATAAAAAAACAAAAACAAGAATCGACCGAATATATGTTTCATCAGATTTTAATGTAAATGTGTATGCCACGGCGCTTAACGACCTCTCGGATCACCTCTTAGTTAAAACGTCCGTGACTTCCAGAGCCTCCGAAAAAAGAGGCTTCTGGAAGCTCAACTCACAGTGCCTCAAAGACACCAATGTATTGACAGAAATGAAACAGGAAATACACAAAATTATACAACTAAATATTATTACAAAATCTGATATTAAATTATGGGAAATATTAAAATATAGAATAAAAGACTTCTTTAAATTTAAATGTAGAGAGTTAAATAAGGCAAAAAATATAAAATATGACACACTAATGAATCAATATATATTATTAAAACAAAAGAAACAAAAATCTAAAACCGATGAAGACCTTATATCAAGTATAAAAACACAAATAGATAGTTTTAATCATGAATTATTATATAGTATTTATAAACAATCAGAAGTGGATAACAGAGGAAACTTGATCCATGCTATCAAATCAGGACAAAAACGAACTCAAAGTAAATTTATAAAATATATAAAAAATAAAAACGGTGAATCCGTACACTGTGAAAAACAGAAAAGAGAGGTGATCAGAGAACAATGTATTGACGCATATAAAAATATTGATGTTGATGTAGGTTGTATTAAAATGTTATTAGAATCAGTCCCGAAATACAGCTCGTCAGACTTCACTGGTCTGACTGGAGAGATCAGGAGAGAGGAGGTGATGGAGGCCATCCAACAGATGAACACTGGTAAAAGTCCTGGCCCAGATGGGCTGCCCACAGAGTTCTACCAGTTGTACATGGATGATGTGGTAAACCTCCTCACCTCCATGTTTAACGAAGGTCTGAAAAGTGCATGTATGGGGGACTCCTTCTATCAAGGAGTTTTATGTTTAATATATAAAAAGGGTGACGACTCGGATCTCGATAATTACAGGCATATAACTATAATGAATACCGACTATAAAATATTAGCTAAAATAATTATGAATAGATTAAATGATATATTAGATAAAATAATAGATAAAGAACAAACCTGTGCTATCAAAGGTCGTTTAATGTGGGATAATCTAAGTATACTTAGAGAAACCATACACAAACCAGACAAAAAAGGTTTCTACATAGTCAGCCTTGATCAAAAGAAGGCCTTCGATTACGTCTCCAGAGACTACCTACCGTGATGAAATCATACGGCTTTCCTGAGACATTCATTGAAATGGTTAAATGCCTGTACACCAAATCAAATATTTGTATAAATGTAAACGGTGTTTTAACTGACCCCTTTGAAGTGGAGAGAGGTGTAAAGCAGGGCTGCCCTCTGAGCCCTGCTTTGTACATCCTAGCCATAAGCCCCTTAATCAAGAAAATCAACTCAGACAGTTTAATCTCCGGTACAAGGGTGGGGCACATGCCCAAAACTACATCCATCGCGTACGCAGATGACATAACTGTTATTATTAAAAACCAGTTAGAGATGGATGCTTTAACAAATAATCTGTCTCTATATGAACTTGCAACTTGCCAAATTAAATCATAATAAAACTGAGGGAGTCTGGATCGGAGCTGAGAGGGACAGACAAAATATTAACATCAAAGTTAATCAAGAAATTAAAATACTGGGCGTATCCTTTTGTAATAGAGAATGTAGTGAAAGAAACTGGGAAAACAAACTATGTGACATCAAAGAAGAGGTGAAAAAATGGGAAAACAAGAGCACTAATTATAAAACAAGAGTTAACATCGTCAAAACCTTCATCCTATCCAAACTCCTCTTCCTAGCCAACATCTTCCCTCCATCCAACAAAATGATAATTAAATTAAATAAACAGTGTGTTAATTTAATCTGGGGTACAACCAGGGAAGTAACTAAAAGAGAACTAATGTTTAAAAGCAAAGAATACGGGGGGTTAGGAGCTGTTGAGCTGGGGAGTAGACTGCATATAGCTTTTATTAAAAATGTCTCTGCTGCCATCTGCAGGAAGGCTCTCTGGGTTGGAGATGTCTCCATGTGGAGAAAGAGGAGAGGTAGAGCCAGACAAGGCCCTGATTATAAATTGATATATGGAGACTTCATCTCACAATACCAAGATTTGCAGATTGACTGGAATGGCTTACCAAGTAAAATGATATTCAAAAAAATAAATGATTCTAAATATGGTGGCCTAATAAAACATAAATATTTAACTGACACTGAAAGTACTGAAGTAATTAAAACATTGAAAACTAAAAACCTCTCAGAGAGCATTCGAGATGTGCGGTGGCTGATATCTGTTAACAGACTTGCTGTAAGAGCTGTTGTCTCATGGAGTTGTTACGTTACTACAAAAACATGTCCCATGATTTATTGTAACGAAGACGAGACGCAGCAACACCTGCTCATGGACTGTTACAGAGCTCAGGAGGTCTGGTCCATGCTCCAAGGCCTCGGCCTGGCTCATGAAGTCGGTTATAAATCTGTGATGTATGGTTTGTTGGATGAAAAGATGTCTGTAAAACAAAAAGAACTTTCACAACTAATTATTAGCATCACTTGCTTCAAGCTATGGAAAACAAGGTGCGTCATAGTCTTGGAACAGACTGTGATTGACAGCGATACCGTTGTGAAGCAAATACTGACTGACCTCAGAAGGAGGAGAACTTTGGACAAGACCCAGATCCTCCCATGGAGCCAACTGGACTTCTGATACCCTGTACTTTGCGAAGTGTACCCTGAACATTGTGATGTTACCCTGAACATTGTGGGGTTACCCATGCCCCAGAGCCCGGTCCTTCCGGCTCCGGCCTTTATCAATTGACCTCTAACCTTGTGCGCTCAAGGAGGCACTTTTTAACGAACAATCAATGACTTCTCCACATAGCACTTTATTTGCATAAACTGTCTTTTCTTTTTGTATTATTCTATTGTAATCCATGTCACATCCTATGTATATTCACCAAATTCCTGTAAAATTGTAAAAATTTAATAAAGTCTTTAAAAAAAAAAAAGGAAACGAGGAAATACGATTTAAGCGACATGGGACGGTCGTTTCCTCTGAAGCGTCACGTGAAGCGACGTCCGTTTCTGATGACAGCAGCAGCTGATCACAGCTGGATCAGCTGTCAGTCAACTTTAACAGCTGTTTGTGTCTGAACTGTAGTAATACTAATAAAGACAAGTGCAAGCTGCAGCCTGTATTTCTACTGTGGACTGCTTAGAGGCTCAGGAACCATCTCTACTGGCACAATAACTTTACATTATTTATTCATTATTAGAGTCTGTAGTTATTGATATTCTGATTGTGAGTTAATTATTTCATAACCCAGAATATGACTATGGTGTTTTTTTAACACTGTACATTATTTATTAGGCTAAAGGGAAAATGTAAATGATGTATATCAAACCCAACGTTCAGGAATCATCAGCCTCATGTGACTGAATGGAAATGAGGATAAATGATGTAAAAGGTGTTTGTTGCTGACAGACAGACTCTCCTTTTCTCTCTGACTTTAATAGTTTCATTAATAAAAGTTAACGGGGGAAATAACAGATCATGAAAAGACAAATCATTCTAATAAATGCAGAAAGTTATTTTAAGTCAGTTTGTCAGGTTTTATAAACCCCTCTGACTGTCAGGCTGCTTCACTGACGGTGTGTGAAGCAGAGCTACTGCAGGTCCTTCTGCTGCTGCTCAGAGCTTCAGTTAACACACATTTGAACTAGATGGTGAATCAGAAGACAACTAAACTATAAAACGTTTAATCTGTGATCTGTTTTCACTCAGGTATGAAACTCAGTGATGTTGAGAGGTAAAGTTATCAGATCAGTCTGGTCGGCAGCAGCGTCCAATCAGTAACTGATCTCCAGTAAGGGGGCGTGTCGGTCAGTAAAAGACTTCCGTGCAGGATACACTGGTGTATCCTCGCTCATAGCTCCTCCGGCAAGCCTCCTCGATCCTCGATCCTCGCTCCTCGATGCACAAATAAGGGCTTTGGGACGGTCTTCAAAATGGCGCACCAGAACAACTTCTGGTTCAAGCGAGGATCGAGGAGCGAGGAAACGAAAATTAAGAGCTTTGGGATGCACCCACAGAGTTGATCTCTTATCTGGAACTTAACCTGCTCCGGAGCAGGTTAGCCGTTCAGCATAAGTTACCATGGAGATCTACCTCGATAAGAAGTGATCCAGCTTCGTTACACCGAAAACCCGGAGTTAACTCTGAAGTTACCTCGATAACCACAAATCCTGCTTCGTAGTCCAGGGCTGCGTTCGAATAGTCAAATAATTACGTCCTAATGTCTTTTCCTAACCACTTTTCCTTGACCTCAGTGGAAAACGTCGTGAGGTCAAGGAAAGATGAGAAGGAGAATTCAGAAGGAGTTAGGAAAAGACAACAGCGGTGTTAGGAGAATCCGACTGCTCTTTCACTAGGCTCCGTTATTATGATGCGACGGCGGCGGATGTTAGTGACGTCAGTTTGCTGTGGTGAAACTACAATGTTCTGAAGATGGACTACAAAAGACGCTGCTTCTCCCTGTGCGTTACTAAATAGGTCTTTCAGTGACAGACTCCTTCACCTGCGGTGTGTTAAAGAGAGATACCACAGCTCCTCCTCCTGCTGCTGGAACACTTTATCATCATATAAAAAAGATCATCTGACCTAACGAGGAAAAACATCACTTCATTACCTCGGCTGGAACTGAAATAAACAGGAATATATGATAAATATTGAGTTAACTGTTGGAGTTATGGAGAAGGGGTAGGACCATATACTGTAAGTGTAGGCTGTACCTCTTCCAACTTCTTTTTGAAATATTCGTAATATGTATTTATGTTGATTATTTGTTAATTGGTTGTTTACTGTTCATTTTATTAGTTATTCTTGTTTTGTTTTTTACTGAGGTATTTGTTACATGTTCGAAATAAATAATTAATTAAAAATAAAGTAAAACTAAATGGTTGTCACCGTCCACTCATATTCAACATGAATCCCAATTAGTGTATGAGGGTATGAAAATAATATGCAAGATAAGCATATAGTTTGTTATTATGAACGGCCAAATGGTGCATCGCTTTAAATGCTACGGCCGCAAGGAATTGTGGGATGTTATTCTCTCGTTTCCTTTGGTAAAGGATGGTCCAGTGTATCCTATGCTAAAGGAGATAATAAAGGAAGCATTGAAGCTCCTTTCCTTAACATTTGGTGAATTCGAACGGCTCTTATCACGGCTGCTACTGAGGTACTTCCGGGTCATTTCACTCAGTTAGGAACCTTCCTAAGCAAAAAGGACTATTCGAACGCAACCCAGGCCTCTGTCTTCACTCAGGTGACATCATCACTCAGTAACACCTGTCTTCACTCAAAACCTGTGACAGCAGTAACTGTTGATTCTCATTGGCTGGTTTACAACTACACAAACACACAAGCACATTTTTAAATCTGTGATTGGTAAATAAAACATCAGGTTGCCATGGTAACAGTGGAGCTGGTGGTTGGTGTACAGCATAGACTGTATAGATAGATGGACGACAAGTCTCCACTTCCTTCCATTGTAAAATGAAGCCCAAATATCTCGGATATGGGAGCAGCCATCTCACGCTTTTGACATCATTTGGAGCCAGAGTCTGTGCAGTTGTGATCGGGGAGCTGGAGCCGCGATATCCAGGTCGCGCCAACACAATTGACCGTCCCAATCACAAGCCGAGCACGGCCGCAGCTTATGATTGGCAATCAAGATGTTTTGGCTTAATTTTGGGTAGCTGTCATGTCGTCCATCTTTATATACAGTCTATGGTGTACAGTAGGTAGAGGTTATGGGGGGTTGGTCAGAAAGGTCAAAGGTCGGGGGGTCAGTCAGAGAGATTAAAGGTCAGGGGGGCCGGTCGGAGAGATTAAAGGTCAGGGGTCAGTCAGATAGGTTAAAGGTCAGGGGTCAGTCAGAGAGATTAAAGGTCAGGGGGGCCGGTCGGAGAGATAAAAGGTCAGGGGTCAGTCAGAGAGGTTAAAGGTCAGGGGTCAGTCAGAGAGGTTAAAGGTCAGGGGTCCTGGAACAGGGCGGAGTAAAAGGCGGGTTCAGAGCGGCGGCTGCGGTAGCGAAGGATGATGTCATTGATCATGTGCTTCCTTCTGACATGGGATGGAAGGGCAGAGTCACTCTCTAACCGTCGCCGATGGCAACAGTTGATCACCGTCTCTCTAACCAGGAAACCTGGAGACAGAGAAAGAAACAAGGTCTGTTTCAATAGTGTTTCATTCATGAAAATACATTCGTTAAAGGTTTTTGTCCCACGATGAAGACAAGACTAAACTGACTACTTTAAACAATAACCAACTAAACCTCCAGACTATCGAGGAGATAAAAGACGGACGGTTATTACTTTCATTTATATGTATTACTTAATAATCCAGATTATCTTCATCTGTAGGAGGATAAGTACAGCTGACCTTCACAAGATAGCATTATGGTGCAGTGAACAGCAGGATAGTTGGTGCCATCGTCATCCCTCCGAGATTTAGTATGTAGATCGACTTTATGTCATCCATCTATTCAATGACTGTAGATGTCGTTCACACAGTTAAAGAGAACCTCACCCCCAAAATGGTCTTTTGTATATTAATTACGTGCACCCCGCGTTACCTTGAATTCATGGAGAAAACTTTGTTTTTGTTGCTTGCTTCCACGGTGAACGAAGAATCAAATAACGGAGAAAAGTGTGGGGGCCGCGTTTAACATCAGCAAAACTAAATCAAAACATCCGTTTACAATCTCTCACACAATTCGTGCAGTATAATCCAAGTCTCATTTATCTAGTCGCATGCTCACTACTTCCCAAATGCATTTTTGCCAAAAACGCACAAACAATCTCACGTTTGCACACGCGTGCTACACGTCCCTGCGAGTATTGTTTATGCAGAAGTGCTTTAAATAGTAAGGTTTTAGCAAAGATGCATGTGCTTGGGGGAGTAGTGAGTTTAAGACTGGATAAATGAGACTTTGATTATACTGCACAAGTTGTGTGAGAGTTTGCAAATGGATGATTTCATATAAACTGGGAAAAAAAAGTTCGGAAACTTGTGTTTGGTCGATTATTTCTCCATTGTTACAATGCTAATTGGCATTGTATTTTACATCGTTGGAAAGCCTGTTTATTGACCTTCACAATGATGTCCAACTTGTAAGGATCATGCATTTGTGGGATGAGCAGCACAGCTGATTATGTGGGTAGCGCCCAAGAAAAATTTGCCAAAATGCTCTGCCAATGGTAAACAGTGTATTCTCGTAAGGCTACCAGGAAGCCTGCAATGACTGCCCTTCACCGTCAGGCCCATATGTGCTGGTGTCAAATCCACCGTGGACTTTTGGAGTTATCCTCCAAACGGATAAACCAACAAACCTACCAACAAACAAACAAACAAACAAACAAACCAACAAACAAACAAACCCAAACGCCGGTGAAAACATAACCTCCTTCCTAGGCCTTCGGCTTTGGTGGATTTAATAATCATTTTGGGGTTGAAGTATTCCTTTAAAGGTCTGGGCCCAAATGAAGCAATGAAGGTTTTACTTCCATTCTGGTCTTCCATACCTCTAGTGACCATACCTTTTTGCTCCCTCCAAATTTGGGGGGTCTATTTGCCACCTCTTACAACTTGTCACAATCCAATATCTATTTAGTTATTTTCAAGTCAAGATTTTGGTTAAAGCACACCACTAATTTTCCACCTAGTCCACTTCCCTCTGGTATTGATCTCCTCTATGTGGGGACAGACAGACAGACAGACAGACAGTCAGTCAGACATACCCAAAGACCTCTTGCTGACCACACTCCCGCTGACCAATGGGACAACCAAACTGAACTTGCTGGTGGTGTTTCCATGGAAATGGATCCGGTAGAGTCCAGTTTTCAGAGGATGGACAAAGATCAGCTGGACATTTGACGCACTGACAGACAGAGAGACAGTTTTGTCATTAATAAGACTGAAGCAGTTTGTTACAGTGTATTTGGATGTTTCACCTGGTCGGTGTTTCTGCCTTCATCTCTGACAGCAGGTCGGACAGAGGGAAACTCTCTGAAACACAAAGTCACAAATCTGTTCTCACTTCATCACTCCAGAAAACTACAGATTATTGTCACTCCCCAATCTATTTTGGACTGGTTTATTCTGACCAAACAACTGATCTCATCTGGCTTGGTGCACTCAGTTATACTGATACTAGTTAGAACACTACTCAATTATTATAATTACTAATATAACTACTTATTATACTGTTAATATAAAGTTAGTTACCGATATCCTCGAAGCGTTCGACCCAGACTATCAGGAGTTTGGATTCAGAGCCGACGGACGACAACACAAAACGAAAAGACTTCATGTCTTCAACTGGAGAACTCTGGACAAACAGAAAGGTCAGAGACTGACAGAAATAAGTTAAGATAAGTCATAACGACATGAAAAAGCTTTTATTTTGAAGGTCCATACTGTGGGTTGAGGGGCGGAGTCTTGGCTTGGCTCAGAAAGACTCAAGTTGGATGGCAGCTCAGTCGGAGGCTCCGCCTTGTCTGGACTCTTTGACAAATCAGCCACTTTAAACAAAACAAAAAGAAGAATTTAATAAAGTAAAAGGAAATAACTTTGATTTTCTCCTTATATGGTCTCACCTCTCCTCATGCGGTACCACCTTTCCTAAATGGTATCACCTCTCCTTATATGATACCACTTTTCCATATACGGTCACACCTCTCCTTATATGGTCACATGTTTCCTTATATGGTACCACCTCTCCTTATATGGTACTACGTGTCCTTATATGGCACCACCCATAGAAATAGAATAGGAGTAGAACGGACATTGAACTGTTTTCTGTGATCATCTGACAAGTACAAAAGAAAATGGCAATAGTTGTTAGCTTTTATGGTGACAAAAGAACATACGTCATTTGGGCCGTAAAGTGTGGTCGCAGCTCGTTGGTAGCTTGTCCTTCTCCGAAGCGGCGGGGAGTGAGGCGGAGGGACCGTTGGACTCAGCGCTGCTGCTGGCCACCAGCCCACTGTTGCCTTTTAGCAACTTCTAGCTATCTAACTGGCGGACAGCAGGCTAGTTAGCTAGCTTGCTAATTCCACCATACTTTAATGCCATACTGGTAACAGAAAATGAGGCGAACAAAGTTGTCACTCATATGGCGATAGAAATGTGCTTTCCTCCACTGAGACAACAGTTTGTGGCTGAAGCATTAAGTTGTTAAATTGTACTCATTTATTCTGGCTCTCTATGCTTTGTAACATGACTTACTACTCCACTGCTCGTTTGAATCGTTATTGCAAAACCACACCTCAGTGAGTCCACAACTGGCCATTAGTCACTTTGGTCTATACGGAAATGAGCCCGCTACAACGCCGCAATGGCGACGGTACACATAAAAATGGCAGCCGTTCCAACCACCCTACTACATTGGGAATGTCCGTCCTACTCCTATTCTATTTCTATGGCACCACCTCTCCTCATATGGTCAATACAGAAGAGTTTAGTGACTATTATTAGATCATCAGACACTCACTGTATGATGATGAGGGGACGATGAAGGTGATCTCTGTCAGAGCATTGGCGTACATCAGGACGAACCTCTCGCCATTAAACACGCCCCCTCCACTGTCACCCAGCACAGCAGGGAATTCTGGAAGACAGAAAACAATCAATCAACGATCAAGGAGAACAGAGTGACCTCAGGTAACCTCTGACCTCTGACAGTGTCCTGTTGATGAGAAGTGACCAATCAGAGCACTGACCTGAACTGTTGGTGTTGACCCCGCCCCCCTGTCGTCGCCCCGCCTCCACCGGCTGACCAAGAGATGACAGGAAGTCGAGGAAGTGAGACGGGACGCTGCAGCTGGACTCCACGTTCCTCAGGATCTACAAAGAGACAAACAGGTTAAGCCAAGTTCACACTACACAACTTTTAAAGTGGTAAGATGGCTGTACTGTTCACACTACACAACTTGCTGTCTTGTAATCGGGAGACTTGAAGTCGTTGTGGTTTTCACACTACGTTTTGTCACGAAAAGAACATTCAGAAAGTGATGTTGTCATTGGCACATGTGTTCACATAATAGCCTATTTCCACACGTCTTTACTATTTCCCCTATGAAGATCAGTCGCTATGTTTATTCATGCAAACATCCAACATCCTAGGTGCAACAATAACTTTGGTGTGTGTTGCAAATGCTACACATAGCACACACAGTTACAGGTGACCCATCCCACAGGTTTCCCCTCAACCTGTGTCTTGCGCTCTCATTGGTTGTAGCTCCCCGACAGACTCCCCAACATGTCCAGATATTTACCATGCCAGATATATGGAAAGTGTCCCGATGCAGCATTGAGCCTCTCAGCTTGCGTCCCTGAACAGTTCACACAAAGTGCTTGAGCACCGATTTGCAAGCCCCAATTTGCGAGCGCCAAGCCAGTTATTTGCCTCCCATCTGGGGCTTTTGCCGGGGAGCTCCAAAAACTGTTGGCGAGTGGAAAATCAGGGCTAAAGTCCTGTAGTGTGAACCAGGCATGATGGTGTCCACACGATCCGTACTTTCCACGCTTCCCAGTCATTGTCTATGAAAGCAGCCGTGCAATGTATTCTGGTAGTGGGGTGGCTGCTCCTCATTTGCATAAAGTTGAGGTCTAGACTATTTTATGTAAATCAGGGGCGTCCGTTGAGACTCGCCACTTTTGGAACTCCCGAGAAATGTTTAAACTAACTGTTGTCGATCTAAAATAAAGACAGATTCAGCAATTGCAAGGCTTAAATCTTGCATACTGTACGTTTTCATAAACACATTTCGTTAAACTATTTTCGTAACATAAGAGAAAAAAAATTCTGAGCCACCATGTTGGATCCGGTTTGAAAGCTGGGAGCAGCAGCCCACGAGGGAAAGCGTTCGTCCAATCAGGTGCCTAGTGGCAGCCGATCAAGCGTCCAATGCATGGAAGCGAGGCGGTGCCTCACGTCTGAAAACGCCACTGTGGACACGTACCATAAGAGACAGAGACAGGCCAGAAGGACCACAATACCAACCCAATCAAACCAAACCAAATTATCAACCAACAAAAATAAAACTATGTCACGTATTGGAAGGAAACAACTAAAACACTATTAAATGTGATCTAAAGAGAGACTTCACATTAGCAAATTATTTGACCAGAGTAAAAAATCCTAAATTAAGAAAAGCTTTGACTATGTACAGACTCAGTGAGCACAGCCTAGCTACAGAGAAGAGTCGGCATAGACAGAGCTGGCTGCCAAACGAGAGGCTCTGCTCCCAGTGTAACAGACAAGACGTAGAGTCAGAACTTCATTTCCTCACCTCATGCCCCAAATACCAGGCTCTGAGAAATGAACATTTTCCCAATATCATAAAAATACATCCTGAATTTGAACACCTAACAGACGTAGAGAAACACACATATTTACTTGGGGAAATACCCAAATGTGAGAGCAACAAAAACAACATCAACACAAACACACACTAACAACTTCCACAGTCTCTCTGAAACAAACAAGGGTTAATTGTTTCCTGCTATTTTCTTGATTTTATTAATTTGCACCTTTTTCTTTATAATCTCATTATTTCTTGACGCTTTGACGATATTGTCATTGTTACACTCAGGCCAATAAAGCATATTAAATGACCTCAGCAGCTAACAGACAGACAGACAGGTGAGACAGACAGGTGTATCTGACCTCAGCAGCTGTCCTCTGTCCTGCTCTCATGTAGAACACGAAAGCAGAGTCAAAGTTTCTTGACGGCAGCTGGTCCAAACGTCTCAGATCCTCAGAGAAACCTGGAAGGGACGAGTCCGGAGACACCAACTGAGCCGGGACACCGCTGGTACCTGGATTCTACAGAGGACAAGTGAGAGGGAGACAGGTGAGACAGACGGGTGAGGCAACAGACAGGTCTAAATGAATCAATGAATCAATCTCTGTCCAGTCCATGGTACCTTCAGGGTCTCAGGTGTCAGCAGGCCCAGGTGGGACAGGAAGAGTCTCGCCGTCTGGAAGTTGGTAATAGGAGGCGGCGGCCTGCAGGTCTTCATGACGACCGATCGTCCGCTCACCTGCGGCCGAGCCTCGACCCGTCGCTGCCTCTTCAACGCTGCTTGCAGACACTCCAGCTGCTGCTGCACCTGACGGAGGAGGAGCAGGAGTTTGCAGGTGCTAATTCTTTACAGACAGACAGGTAAAGAACACCTGTCTGACTTCAATGTAGCTTCAGAAAGTTCTATGACATCCAGCAGGATCTGGGGATCTGGGTTGACCCAGGTTCATACCTCCTCAGTAACGGTCTCGTGCAGAGTTGGTATACTCAGATCTGCATTAACTGAAGCAACTCTGTCCATGTTTTCAGGAAACAGCTGATGTTTGACACCACATCGTATCCCAGCATCCTCCTGGGCTAAACCGCGCTGTTCTGGGATCAGAGTTTGCTAAAGTAGATCAACAGACAGGAGAGATAAAACACTGATCTCAAGCCTATTATTATGTATTTTATTGTCATTTTTTGTCATTGATGGGAGTGGTCACCTGTGTGTCGGTTCTTCCCTCTCTGGGCTGCAGGTGGAGCTGTAGAGTCCATGTGTGACCTCCTGACGGTCCTCTGATCAGCACTGTGATCGACGGACATGGCGCTGCACACACTTAGACACATTAGGATTTTTTGAACATTAGGATTAGTTGATTGATCTATTAGTCGATCAACAGAAAGTGAATCAAAAGCAACATCAAGAAACAAAAGAGCAGCAAGAGGAAGTTACATCAGCCTCTCAGTTTGTGTCGTCAAATACTGTTAAACACTTTTGAGTTAATTTAGAGATTATTTAGATTTTGTCATGTGGAAATGTTGGACTGATGATGACAGGGGAAAGGTCAGGGAGCTTTTTGGTTTCATTGTGTTCCTGCTGTATGAGCATCTGTGTTTCCGTCTATATCTGGTTCAGGATCAGTGAGTCAGGACTGACCCTGTTCAGGTCCCTGTGGTTGTTCCAGCATGGCCAGGATCACTGAGCTGTCCACCACAAAATATCTGAACTTCTTCACACTGCTATCACTCATGGTGGAGCCAATCAGAGCGTCCTCATCCAGCAGGCCTCCAAGGAATGGGAAGGCCCCCGAAACCTGCATAACACTGAGATATGAATAAAGATCAGACTGGTGCAGATACTGTTCAGGATTGGCCCGACTTTAGCCCTGAATCGGTCCCCCCTGACTAGTTTTAGAGTATCTGGTCTGAATCTAATCTGAATTATGTCTGAATCTGATCTGATCTGCGCATGGCAACTACAGGTTAAGACAAGGCAACTCAAACCTGCTTTATGTCAGGGAAAGATCATGGTCTCGGTTCAGAAAGAGCCTGTAGTGGCCTGTTCTTTTCCAATCCATGTCCAAATTGCAACAGTCACAGATATCGCTGCCTTCATTTCAGCTCATTTATTTTCACATTTTAACATACAAAAAATATCAAAGACTGTACCGATGTCCCACTCTACACAAATACACTTAGTCTCACCACTTCCTTCTACCACAGCTGATCATCATTATCATATTAACCAGATATATACACAACTAATTGCACAAACATTATTTCAATAATTCAGCAAATGGTGAAAATATCCTTTGTAACTAACACAAAATGGCTCCAACAGGCCAAAGTACCGGATGTGAACTCTGGTCTGATCACTCAAGTGATTAAGGTAGTGGAGATGAAAAACAGCTCTTATTTTAAAACATCTAGTACCTTTACATGTGTGTTTGTTTTGCTCACCAGCTCAGCGTGGCCTCTGCAGCCTCCTTCACCCTCAGAGAGGCCGGGTTCAGTTCTTTCTCCTCTTTACACCTCACTTCCTGTTCCTGTCTGGACTTACTGCCTGCAATCCCCAATTTTACGATCTCCAGGATCTCCAACAAACACTCCTGAAAACAACATAACTGTATATTTAATACACGCAAACCACAGTCCTGTCCCCATTTCTGTTCACCCTCTACACCTCGGACTTCAGCTACAACTCCAAGTCCTGCCACCTGCAGAAGTTATCCAACAACTCCGCAATTGTTGGCTGAAGGACGCTGAGAAAAGGAGCGTTGTGGACTCATGGACTTCATTGAGTGGTGTGAGCGGAAGCACCTGCAGCCTAACACTGGCAAGACGAAGGCGTTGGTGGTGGACTTCAGCAGGTGGAAAAGATCGTTGATCGTCTTTGTGGTTGTATCATCAGATCTGCGGCCGCATGTCTTGAACACTCGGGTGAAGAGAGGAGCAGAGCTGTCAACTGATCACCACCTACAGTGCTGGTGAGTGGGATCAGATGGCGGGGGAGGCTGCCAGACAGATCTTGTTAGGGTGAACTGGGAACGTCTGGCTGAGGCCCCTGTCTGTGAGGTCTTTAACTCCTACCTCCAGATGAATTTCTTATACCTTTAGTAACTGATTGATGAGTTACCTGGCTGTTTGTTACCTGTTGGTTAGTTAGTTGGCTGTTAGTTGTCTGTTGGTTAGTTAGTTAGTTGTTAGTTGCCTGGCAGTTTGTCACCTGTCGGTTAGTTACCTGGTGGTCGAGCATCGCCGGGTGTTCAGTTAACCAGACGTTCAGACAGTAGAAAGCAGCAACGATGATGGAGTGCAGATCTCTGGAGTGAAGCGGAGGAGGACGACTGCACTGAAACACGATGTAACAACAAACTGAAGTGACCGCTCGCATCCTCTCACTTTCCTCCACACTAACCTTCACCTGCAGGCCAACAGGAGAGAGTAACGTCACAGTAACGTTTGCAGTTAATGGTGTGTGTGTGTGTATGTGTATGTGTATGTGTGTGCGCCCACCTTAGCCAATCCTCCCAGTACTTCCAGTGCAGACAGACAAACTGCTAAGTCATTCCTCCACTGAGCCGTCAGACGCTGAGTCAGCAGGCGCACAAATTGAACCCACAGGATCGATGCTGCGTCTGACTGAACGGCTGGTTACCATGGAAACGTAAGCACAAACACGAACACACAGACAGACACACACACACACACACGTAGATTTCCATGACAGGACGATCAATGTTATAAAAGTCAGTTAAACTTAACTAAAATCCAATCAGCATAGTTAACTACCGGTTCCTCTGGTCCATCTATTTGCACTGGTTCCCCCGGTCCATCTGGGTCTACTAGCTCCACCTTGATGAGACTCAGTTTCCTGAAAACAAAAGTAGATGAAGTGTTTCGGTTTTTCCTGATAGTAAAAGACAAGGGAAAAGTGAGCATGGCTAACATACCCCCACTAACTGCTTGATCCCTACTAAAGTAGAGCAAGAGGTTTTGCCCTTTTGGAAATTTTTTACAATTTTTGGGCACCCTGGACTTCTAACCCCCAAAAGGCACAACTAGACCACACTGTCAACCATCACACCAAATTTGAGGTTCCTAAGTGAAATAGTTTCCGAGTTCTGCTCCGGAAACGAAAGTGTGACACACAAATGGAGGGAAGGACGGACAGATGGACGGAAGGACAAACACGCTGAGCGGTATATATTAAATTATATTATAATTATATATTATATTATATATATTTTTACCCCCAACCACATTGTCGTGGGGGTATAAAAACCCAGAGTAACAGTGTAAAGTCCTGTTGGCGCCACCTGCAGGCTGATTGTTGGATTTAAATCAAATTTAGTAGTTTAAAGGTGCTATTGATAACATTCATAACATTCAGCCACTAGATGTCGTATTCTCCCTCTCCCGTTCCATTGCATTCACTTCAAATCAAGTCGTTGTCAGGCACTGACCCTCAATCTCAGTCATTTATCCGTTTTTTCCACACTAACTGATGACCCAGAGGTACCACGTGATACCAACGTTGTTATACTATCGGCTCACAAGCCTTGTTAGAAATGAGAACCGAACGTCAGATATCATCCACGGAGATAAACAAAACATGAATTTTGGACCAGCCAACATTTTTTAAATGATTCATTCACAATCACAATATTTATTTTTTCATGAAAAGCCATACTTTTCTTCAGCACTTTTCTAAAAGCTCTGTGGATGTATTTTTTTTAATTTTTTTTTTATATTCATCTACATAAATATGTTAATAATAAGACCTCATGAATATTATCTGAAGTCCAGGGATTCCATGAACACCACAAACATTACAAGACTGAGTGAAAGACAACAAGACACTGTGCAGTAAAGATCATTAAGAAAATGTGTAATATTTAAACAACAAATCAGAATTTACAATATGACATATAGACGGTTCTTTTTGTTTATGTTCCCTCAAAAGAGGCTGAATAAAACGGTTAAGTGTCAACCTGAAAAGTGTTTCTATACACATTAACCTTCAAAATCTGATTTCTGTTATGTAATGATGTTCATCTGATCTGACATATTGTGTGTCAGTCGAGTTTCAGTAGATGTCAATAGATGTGAGTGGACTCACCTGCTGAGTTTGTCCTGCAGCCTCTAACAGAGCCGAGTCCTGAACCAGGTTCAACATGGCCGCTACACAAAACAGAAGTCAATCAGGCTGTGTGAACGCGGAGAGTGTAACACAGTAGAGTCTGACAGAATGAAAACAGTAGAGTCTGACAGAGTAACAAACCCACAATGCACTGCTACATGTTTTACAGATAGACACAGAGCACAATTGCTGAAGCCTAGTGGTGGCTGTAGCACTTGCATCTTTCACTCGCCAATAACCTTAAACTTTAAAAATGAAAAAGAAGAATTAAAAAACATAAAGGGTTTCTGAATTATGGGTAGAATGTGTTAAACAGAGGAATATGGTCGCGCACCAACGACAGTGCCGACTGTATTTTTATTGTTACCGTGGTATGGTTTCAAATGTGCACCATTATCCTGCAATGAGTCTGTGTGTATAATACAGTTTGCATTCGTTCTAGGGCTATAGAACGAGTGTTGTAAAGTCAAAAAGTCAAACTTAATTGAAAAAAGATAAATGTTATCATTTCCAAAACTCACAACATGTTTTTATTAAACAAAATATTCTGCTTCAATTCTTATTTGTTGGCATTTAGCCTTTCAAAAACAACATTTCCACTGCCGTCAAAAAACTGTTCAGCTTGCCGGCGCACACGAAGGGAGGCACCACGGACGGAGGATTATCCTGCAGTGAGTTTGTGTGTATAAAACACGGTAATACAGTTTGCATCTGTTAGTACAGCTTCGAGCTTCCTTTGTGGCTTATAGCGGCCAGTCTAGTCAGTCTAGTGGTCAGTTGATGTGACCGACATTGCTTTCAACTCTAAAGCAAACGCAGGTTTCAGATTTCATTATATAAAATGTACTAGGCTATATAACATTGCTTGTGTTATAGTGGAATTTGGATAAATCAGAAATATGCAGTATATATTATATTTGCAAGGGCCTTAGCTAACTACAGTAGCTTAGCTAACATAGCTAACATTAGCTAACAGCTAACTTCATCATCATCCACCATCATTTTAGTCATCAACTGCACCCCTGGTAGACGTACGGTGCTAAAATAATTCTTTGACATGCTTAAATCTGATGTGTTTAGCTAGCTAAAGGCATTTATTATAGTGTTTCAGCCCTTGGTTGCATATTGTGGCACTGATTGTTTTTCCCCTCCGGTGGGAGTGGTTTTAAACTTTAAGCAGAAATCTATGACTGACCCAGTATTATCTGTGTGTTGGAGGTGAATGAGTGACTGAATGAATCAATGAGTGAATGAATGATCAGGATGTGAAACTGACCCAGTATTATCTGTGTGTTGGAGATGAATGAGTGACTGAATGAATCAATGAGTGAATGAATGATCAGGATGTGAAACTGACCGAGTATTAGCTGTGTGTTGGAGGTGTTGGTCTCCGTCTGCAGAGCTCCAATCAGAACACCGATGAGACGGGGCTTCAGAGACAGGAAGCTACCTGCTGTGACATCATCACCACTGAACCGCCCGTCCAATAACACCTGAACACACACACACACACACACACACACACACACACACACACACACACAGCTGACTGTTACTGTATCTGTGGTTATTAATGGGTGTTCTTACTTCACCTGTGAGGTCCAGGTCAGGTCTGCACAGGTGTGTGTAGGTGTTTAACAGGGTGGATAGAAGCTGACCTCTGATTGGGCAGATCCAAACTGCAGAGGGAGGGGCAGCAGGGACAGCAGGACCAGGATGGAGGCTCGCCTCAAATCCACCGGACTCACAAAACTCTTGAACCTCAACAGCTCTCTGGGCGAGAGACACACACAGACAGAGAGAGATTTACCTGCAGTCACACTTGTCTGTACCTGTAGGAGTAGAGTCAGTGATTGTATGACTACGTCAGGTGTTGGTTACAGCCTTCATGAAGACATTACTGCTGGATGATTCAAAATTTCGCCTCCTTTAGGTTTCAGATATGCAGTTTCAGAAGTAACTAAGTACTAAGTACTTTACTTAAGTACAATTTTAAGATACTAATACTTTACTTGACAATTTCCATTTTCTGCTACTTTATACTACTACTCCACTTCATCTCAGAGGGAAATATTGTACTTTTGATGCTAATAATTTTGTATTTTTTGGTCGCTTTCACAAGCCAACATTTAGTCCGTTTAAACTGTAAACTCTGGTGCGGTTCAAACCCTGGTGCGGTTTGTTTGGGCAGTTGTGAACGCAGTAATCATGCTCTGGTGTGGACCAAAACAACCATGTTTCCACGCAGACCCTAGTGCGGTTTGATGGCAGTGAGAACATACTTCGACCCAATTGCACGAATTGAACTAGGCCTGCACGGTTAGTTGTTGAGATGGACACAGGTAAACAACATGTTAGCATGAGTTGGAGAGGACTGACTTGGACTTCTGCAGAAGTCCGATGTTTGCTTCTGATCCGGGCCGAAGGGAACATACGCAATATGCTAAATAAAGTCCACAAAAAAAGTGACGCTTATAAAGTCATTCGAGATAAACTGGAGGAGAAGGGATTTGTGCGCTCAATAGATCAGTTCAAAGTAAAAGTGAAAAAACTGGTGAAATGAGCTGGTACCCACAGGGTTCTGGGTCCAGCTCAGCCTAAAGAAATAACATGGGACAACGTGAACCCACCATCCTTAGAGAGAGACATGGGGTCCTGTGTGATGTCAGAGGCGGGAGCCCGCTAACCCCTGACTGTAAAAAACTATAGCCTACTACAGTTTGTTTAAATTATGTTTTAGGAAAAACAAACAACAGAATCTGACATTGCTCCTCACAAGAACCTGGTCCAGGTGAGACTCACTGGGCCTCATCAGACCGGATCAGGCTGTGAGGTCAAGAGCAGCAGAACTGTCATTGGTAGTTAAGTATCTGCAGTATAAGTATTGAAAGTAGCAGTGTCTACGGTAGTGATTCTAGTATTCACAGTTATTGTAGTATTTGCAGTACTTGTACCTGTCGAGCAGCACGTTCTCCACAGCTGAGACGAAGGAGGGGAGCAGCAGGTTGACTCCTCTCAGGTCACAGCAGAACAGACATGTGGAGTTCAGCAGGATGGAGGCCAGAACACGGGGACACACCTCCTCCACCTGCAGACCCTGAAGGAGAACCAGGTAGAACCTGAAGGTTGGACAGAGGAGGGGAGAACGCACTTAAGTTTTAAATTGTGTGTGTGCGTGTGTGTGTGTGTGTGTGTGTGTGTGGGGAGGCAGGCAGTCAGACAGAAACAGACTGTGTGATGTTAAGGGAAATCATTCCATAAGAAGGTGGTATGATAGGAAAAGGCCCTTTGGTCTGTTGGCTTCTTGTAACTCTGGGGACAGAGTAAGTGAGTGTAGTGAGAGTAGTGAGAGTGCTGTCCTGTTGTTGCTGTATCTGTATAGGGGTGTGTGAATCTGCAGAAGTACCACGTGAACCTATCTGTGGGATTCACTCATCATTTAGCTTCTTCTCGCAGCCTCTGCCATCAGTGTGTGAATGTGTGTGTGAATGCTGACATGTAGTGTAAAGCGCTCTGAGGACTAGAAAAGTGCTATATAAATGCAAGTCTATTTACCATTAACCATTAACTCTATATAAAAAAGTGTATGACAGCGATCTCACAGTCATACACCCCATGCACGTGTCCTTGCGCTCCCCGACGTTTTCACTATGCATTCACACCAATCATCTGAAAGCGTGTAAAGAGGCTTTTGTACAGTCCTGTCTCTACTATTATTCATCATAACGTGGCTGACTTGCAGTCTAATAATACTAACTAGAAAATGCATTTCCTGCTGAAAATGCGTGGGAATGGTGACAGCTGAAAGGACCTGCAGGATCTCTGCTTCACACACCGCAGCTGAAGGAGTCTGTTACTGAAAGGGCTTTATAACACCTGACAACAAACAGACCTCAATCAACTTTCTTCATTTATTAGAAAGAATTTTCTTTTGATGATCTGGTATTTCCCCTCATTAACTTTTCAGAGGAAACACTGCTGCTCTACCACTGATAATAACTGTGTGTCTTTATTAGTATTAGATCAGTTCAGACATTAACAGATGTTAAAGCCGACTGACAGCTGATCCAGCTGTGATCAGCTGCTGCTGTCATCAGAAACGGACGTCGCTTCACGTGACGCTTCAGAGGAAAGGTCTTCTCACATCTGTCAAAACATATTTCCTCTCTTCCTCTCTTCCTTTCTCCTCGTGTCTCTTCCTCGCCTCCTCCGCTCACATCTCTCGTGGGCGGGACTAAGAAGCGAGGAGAGGAGTCGAGGAGAGGAATCGAGCCTTATAAAATCGGAAATGGGAAAGGCCCATTATCTCTTTGTCAGAGGTAGTGAGAGTGCTGTCCTGTTGTTGCTGTATCTGTATAGGGGTGTGTGAATCTTGAAGGAACTGGCCTTCTACCTCCGAGAGGTCAAGGCCCAGTTACGTGCTGGTTAATCTTGTGTGACAAAGAGATTTTCCAAACAGATGGGTTAAAGCATAATAATACAATTTATTCCGAACAATCAATGTTGCACAAGTAAAAATAAAGAGTTTACAGATATCTGGATCCAACCTACGTGTCCCTGACAACATACAGTGCATGGGTCAGTTCGCGAAGTCTGAACCCCGAGCTATCCCTGATCCAGCGTTTTATGGTTTACACAATATTAATATTCATGAGTTATGGCACGTGATGTTTCTGCTGCATGTCTTCTTCTTCGTTATCTCCTTCTGGCTCCGTCCTCTCCTTGACCTTGCAAAAGAAAACAGCACCTGCCACCTCCCTTTTCCTCACAATCACTCTATTCATAACAAATCCAACAGTCAGGTTATTGTAAACATTCTTGTACATAATAAATCCAACAGACCCTCTTTTGAACTTAACTAAGTTCACCTACAGATAATGTTACATACAGATATATTTATTATAAGCATCATCATGTTACGTACAGATGTATTAATTATAAGCATCATCACACAACCTCTTCAGGGTCAACATCTTCACTATCCCCCACCATTTCCAGGAGACCCTGTCTCTCAGCTTGGAACATGGCCATCTGATAAGAAGGAGGTGCATCCGGATGCTTTCGTTGCACAGCAGAAATAATCACACGCTCAGTGAGGTGGCGAATACATGGAATACAGCAACAACCGCATAATACTAAGCATGCACACACAGCAAGGATTGAGGAGAATAGAGATACCACCATGGACTTCCATTTCCCAAAGGTACGGTCTAACCAGTCGTTAATGGGGCTGTTGATACCTGAGTCATCGTGCATCGATTCAGACAGCGTCCGGAGCCCCTCTAGCGCCTTAGTTACAGTCCCGTCCGGCGCTGTATTGTTAGGGATGAAAATACAACATGAGTCTTGGAACATTGAGCATACACCGCCTTTCTCTGCCAGCAGCATATCTAATGCCATTCTATTTTGGATCACCATCAGTGATGTAGGAGCCATTTGTTCAGCTAGTCCGGCAATTGCATCACGGGTTAGATTAGTCAAATGGAGAACATTATAGTGGATGTAGTTAATGCGGTCAACATTTTTGTTAGGAGTGATAGGGATCAGAGCACTTATTACAGGTATGTTTTCAAAACCTGCAGCTATTTGGTCAGCTAGTTTATATTCATTAGGGGAGCTACCTCACTACATCATTCTTTATAATCTTGGTTTAGCCTTCCCCCCCTTGTAGCCCACACCTTCCACCCTGCTTCTGAGTGAAAGCATTGTCTATTGTTAAAGAGTTACTTGTGATTAGCTAGTTTTAGCAGAGTGCAGAGGCGAGGATGATAAGTAATGTATCTAAACTAGTACAGTCTGTGCTTTCCCAGGTTATTCAGATTTATCTGAGTACACAAATTCTACACAAGGGTCATGATATTTTCTCTCACATTCCCTCCTTTTATCATGAATAACTAAAATGGTAACTGAAAACACGAAAATACATGATGAATTGCATTAAGATAGTAATATGAAATGAAAACATTTAAAATACATGACAAATCACATTAAGAAAGTTTGTACAGAAGAACGAGGACAAGAGAGGTAAACACAAATGCTACAGCAAACGCCACTAGCAGTTTGCCGCACTGCATGATGCTTCTAGTTTGTTTTCCTGTGCGCAACTGAAAAACTTTTATCCGGGTGGTCCTATTTTATACTGGTTTGGGAAAGGAAGTGAAACTTCTCTCTGGTGGATTCTCCCCACCCCTGGTTCCTCTTTTTATCTATTTTAGCATTTATTCTAAGCAACAAGTTTTAATACAATGTGATATATAATGTTTTTCAAAAACCACCTAGATGAGTCCACCTAAACAACCATGTTAGCCTGATTTAACTGTAAATACAGGCAAGACCTTGTAACCTTCTTTCCCTTATGTGTATCTCATCACAGTCACAGTTTATACAGTATATGAAAAATAAAAAATATACGTGACCCTCTTTTCACGTAGCCTGGGCTCCTTGTGGGGCTGCCTCCTCTGCTTCAGGTCCTGTCCTGCTGCTGGAGCACTGTGTTAGGTGCCACCAGTTGAGTCCTTTTCCTGCAAGCTGCACAGCTGTTGCAGTTCTGGCCAGAACCTTGTGTGGGCCTGTCCAACGTGGCTCCGACCACTTCCTCTTTAACACCTTCAACCAAAGGTGTTCCGGGGGTCCGGGGTCAGGTCCTGGAACGTCCTCTGTGACAGGGGTGACAGGTTTGTCACCTGTATAGGAGAGAGCTGACACAAGAGCATTAACCTTCAAATAGTATGGTCTATAACCGAGGTCAGGAAGGGGAGAGGGGTTTTGGGACGGCCCTG